>NC_081409.1:555923346-556098346 GCF_030272615.1 Cryptomeria japonica | reverse complement strand
GTGGAGAGTGCTAATGTCAAGGTGGATGAGCAGTACAAAGGTCAAATCAAAACTTATGAGAGAGAACTAGAAGTGGAGATGATCATAATTGAACTAGTAGCACCTATACCGGAGAAAAATGTTGAACCAATTACCTCGACAGTATCAGAAAGTTTAACAGTAACTGAAGATCAACGTAGAGAAATAGACAATCAGAAGACTCCTAGGTATGTAAGGTTAAATCATACAGAATATCAAATCATTGGAGATAAGAACAAAGGAGTAATGACAAGAAGAAGGTTGGCAGCTAATGAGGTATTTTTAATTTCTCAAGTTGAACCGGCATCAGTTATTGAAGCTTGTAAAGATGAATGTTGGATGAGACTTATTGAAGAGGAATTATATAAGATAGAAAAGAACAACACATGGACTTTAGTTCCTCCACCTAAAAATAATAATGTTATTGGAACTAAGTGGGTCTTTAGGAATAAATTGAATAAGGATGGACAAGTTGTGAGGAATAAGGCTATATTGGTATGTAAAGGATATTCTTAGAAGGAAGGAATTGATTATGATGAGACTTTTGCTCCAGTAGCTAGGATTGAAGCTGTAAGATTTATTTCTTGCTTATGTTGCCCATAAGAAATACAAGGTTTATCAGATAGATGTTAAGTGTGCATTTTTGAATGGAGATCTTGAAGAGGAAGTTTACATTGAGCAACCTGATGGATTTTCACTTTCAGATGATAAAAACATTGTTTGCAGGTTAAGGAAATATTTATATGGATTGAAACAAGCCCCTAGAGCTTGGTATGCTAGATTAGACAAATATTTTTTAAAGATTGGTTTCACTAAAGGTAATGCTGACAGTAACTTATATTATAAGATCACTGATGATGACATGTTTATTGTTGAAGTATTTGTTGATGATATCATTTTTGGAGGCAAGGATAAGTTATGTATGGAATTATCTAATAATATGAAGAATGAATTTGAGATTTCTATGATTGGGGAGATGAAATTTTTCTTAGGCTTGCAGATTACTCAAACTGATAAAGGTATTTTCATCTATCAAACAAGTATGCTAGAGAGTTGTTAAAGAAATTTGGTATGGAAAATTTTAAACCTGTTGGTACTCCTAGAATTACAAGTGAGAAATCGACAAAGAATGATGCATCAGCTTCGATAAATCCTACAAGGTATAAATCTATGATTGGTGGTTTGTTATATCTGACTCAGACTATACCAGATATAATGAATGCAGTTTGTATTGTATCAAGATATCAGAGTGATCCTAGAGAGAATCATGAGAGTGCGGTGAAAAGTATTTTCAAGTATTTACAAGGAACAATTGAGTATGGTTTATGGTATCCTTAAAATGATGACTTTACACTATATGCATATACAGATGCAGACTAGGATGGAGATGTTGATGATTGGAAGAGCACATTCGGTGGAGCTTTCTTTCTTGGAAAGAAACTTGTTTCATGGATCAACAAGAAACAATCATGTATTTATTTATCTACTACTGAAGATGAGAATGTTGTTGTTGCTACTAACTATACACAATTTCTATGGATGAAGAAAATGTTGAAGGCTATAAGGGTATATTGCAATGAACCGATAGTTATTCACTATGATAACTCTGTTGCTATTGACATATCAAAGAATTCGGTATTTCATTCTAAGACTAAGCACATTTCTATCAAGTACAATTTTCTGAAAGAGAAGATGGAAGCAAATGAAGCCAAACTGGTTTATGTGAACACTAAAGAGCATATTGCAAATGTCTTCACTAAACCCTTGCCTAAGGAATCATTTGAGTACTTCAGAGATAGATTGGGACTTTATGTCCCTCTGGTAGAGACTTGATTGATGCTAATTGGCTTTAGTTCGATATGCATTATCAGAACTATCATTCTTTACAGATTGATGTGTTGGTGCTACTACTTAGGGAGAGTAGTTAGCTATGTGGTTCAGAGGATTTATGATTTTTCTTTGATGTTTATGTCAGATTTCTGGCATTGATGTCAAAGGGGGAAAGATATTTATGTGAAAAATAGAGATTAATAGGGATATCATTCATAGGGGGAGCTTGGTCTGTTGGTTCAGAACTTCATTATCATATCATTTTGGGAGATTGTTGGATGTCTTCCTTTGGGGGAGACTTGTTTGGCATTTCTTGGCACTTGGATGTTTTTTGCATCTAGTATTTCCATCAATGTCAAAGTTAGAGATTGTTGGCAATTTTGAGGAATTGATTATGTGTTGCATTTATGTTTGTCATTGATGTCAACACTCATTGTTTTGATGTCTACTGGGTTTCAGTAGAGTGGTTGGATTATGATGTTGATTTGGAGATCTTCTTTGGTATATTATGTCTTGTGGAGCTAGTTTGGATTGGTTATTCATGTGTTCTTGATGCATATCACATTCAGTTGGTTTGGGATTTTGTGATTCAGAGCTATCATTTATTTTAGTAAGCCTTTTGGTTACCAGTAAGGGTTTCACCAATAGTTCTTTATTGAAGATATTTTGACGAATCTGATAAGTGTTGTTGGTGTGACTTCTAGAAGGTTATTAGGATGTTGATGGTTATCTTGTTTGTGTTCTAGTTGATCAATGGTGTTTCATTTGGCTTATGATGACCTATTTTGGGCCTGGTCTTAATATTATTTTGCTAGCGTATGGACCAGTTTATGTAACATGTTGGTTGATTTTCCTGATGTGTTACCGGTTGGATTTATTGTTTGGTTTATGTTGTTTCATTCTTAGGCCGACTTGGTTTATCATTGATTTTCGGGATTATATAATGGATTTATTGTATCATCTTTTAGGTGGCCGACCTACTTGTTTAGGTCTCGGGTTGGTATAAATATGATATAAGATCTCTTTGTAGATCGTGGGATTAAGGTTATCAGATTATCTGTGTGCGAATAATGTTGTAATTATATGTAGAGGTTTTGGTTCATTATAGGTGATTGAATTGGGTTTGTGTAAGAGGTTTAAGACCTCCAGTATTGAACTTAATCACAACTATACTCAAGCATAAGAGATGATATTCTTGCAGTTTATTCATCTTTCTGGATTGTAGTCTGGATTTCTTTTGTAGTAAGTGAGGCTCCTTTTATGATGAGAAGTGCTCTCTAGGTTGTTGGTCTTCTTGCATGTGCAGACCCCTCTTATTGTAGTCACATACTTACTGCAAAAGTATTATGTGACTGTAGGTAGGCTTCTCACCATGGTTTTACCCTTTACCGGGTTTTCCACTTACAAAAAATGGTGTTTTGTGTTATGGATGGTTGGTAATTGTTTTGTGATTTCTGTTTATGCTTAATTGTTATATCTACTATTTCAACATTTATTTTATGCATTCTAGTAAAAGGTTTTATGTTTTTAAACTTTCATAATCTATTGACAACTGATTCACCCCCCCCGTCTCAGTTGTCCACTGGTTATCCTGGCAATTGGTATCAGAGCTTGGTCCTCTCTGCAAAAGCCTAACCGATTGAGGAAGATCCTATGGCAACTAATAGTTCTTGTACAACTATTTTTTGAAGAGATACCCCTAAGCTTGATTCAACAAATTACATAGTATGGAAGATTCAGATGAAGACTCATTTGAGATGTATTGGGAAATAGATTTGGGAGATCACTGAGAAAGGCTATACTCCTTATAATCCGACTTCTAGAAATCCTCCTCCGGTAGACTTGGATAAGAAAATTGAAAATAACTATAGAGCTAGAGAAGCACTCTTGAGTGCACTTTCTAATCAACAAATAATGGGATTAACTGACCAATCATCTACAAAGGCTATATGGGATAAGTTGGAGACTCTGAATGAAGGTTACCCTACTCTTAAAATTGCTAAACTTTATGGTTACCGGGTGAGGTATGAGAACCTGAAGATGGAAGAAGATGAAAGGATTACTGCTTTTATGAAAAAAGTTAATGAAATTATTATGGGAATTCAATGTTGTGGTGGATCTCTGAGTGAAGATGAGATTTCTTTTAAAGTAATGAGAGCTTTGTCAGCATCTTACAAGATGAAGGCTACTACAATTAATGAGCTGAGAACAATGTCTAGCCCTTCTGTTAACAGGGACACTTTGGTTGGAAAGTTATATTCTCTTGAGCTTGAAGAATTTGGTCCTCAAGGAGCTGTAAAGACTAAATCTTCTTTTAATACATCGACATTATCAACTAGCAAGAGTGATTGGAAAGATTTATATGTGAAGGAACTTGAGGAAATTAATAAAGAAGATGATGAGTTTGAGCAACTTGAAATGGGTGAATGGGTGATCGACAATGGATGTTCACATCATATGACTGGAGATAAAAGGAATTTTCTATCTTTGCAAAAATTTGATGGGGTCTGGTTAGATTTGGAGATGACAAAGCATGCATGATTAGAGGAAGAGGAACTATATCATTGGATGATAAGCATAACAGTGATAATGTTTATTACGTTAAGGCATAATCTTTTGAGTGTAGGACAATTGGTGGATAAGGGATTTCAATTATAGTTCAAGGATGGAAAATCCAAAATCATCAACAGATTTGGATTGGAGATTACAACCAGTACTTAGACTAAATGTAACATCTTTCATTTGAACTCTGATGAGAAGACATGTTTGATTGCACAAATTGATGAGAGTTGGATATGGCATAAGAGGTTGTGTCATGTGCATTTTGATTGATTTGAAAAGATTAGTTCAACTAAGGCTGTTAGAGATATACCTAAGATTGTGAAGCCCTATAATTCAGTATGTAAGAAATGTCAAATGAGAAAGAAAGTCGGGACATATTTTAAAGTATACAAGACAAAGCTAATGATATTTTTTATCTTATTCATACTAATTTGTGTGGTCTTGCTAGAATAAAAAGTTTTTCAGGGTGATAAATATCTCATGCTAATCATTGATGACTATTCTAGAATGATGTGGGTTACTTTTCTAAGGGAGAAATCTTAATCTTTTGAAAAGTTCAAGATTTTTAAAGCTAAATTTGAGACAGAGACAAAGTTGAAGATTAAATGCTTAAGGTCATATCAGGGTGGTGAATTCACATCCAGTGAATTTAACAGTTATTGTGAGAAGTATGGGATAAAAATGTAGTTGTCTACACCCCAGACACCTCAACAGAATGGTCTTGTGGAAAGAAAGAACATAACTATTTTGGATGCAGCTATAACTATGATGATGGAAGCTAATTTGCCTCATATTTACTAGAGAGAAGATCTGAGCATGACGGTATATATATTCAATAAAGTTCATATCAAAGGAGACATATATAAGACACCTTATGAGTTATGGTTTGGTCATACACCTATAGTTAAGTATTTCATAATATTTGGTAGTAAATTCTATATTAAAAGAGATGATTCCATCAGAAAGTTTGATCCTAGATGTGATGAACAGATATTTTTTGGTTATTCTAATGAAAGCAAAGCATATAGATGTTATAAAAAAATATTGCAGAGAATTGTGGAGAGTGCTAATGTCAAGGTGGATGAGTAGTACAAAGGTCAAATAAAAAATTATGAGAGAGAACCAGAAGTGGAGATGATCCTAACCGAACCGGTAGCACCTGTACTGGAACAAAATGTTGAACCAGTTATCCCGACAGTATCAGAAAATTCAACAGTAACTGAAGATCAGAGAAGAAATTCAGAAGACTCCTAGGTATGTAAGGTTAAATCATTCAAAATATTAGATCATTGGAGACAAGAAAAAAGGAGAAATGTCAAGAAGAAGGTTGGCAGCTGATGAGGTATGTTTAATTTCTCAAGTTGGACCGACATCAGTTATTGAAGCTTGTAAAGATGAATGTTGGATGAAAGCTATAGAAGAGGAATTAGATTAGATACAAAGAACAACACATGGACTTTAGTTCCCAGGCCTAAAAATAAGAATGTTATTGGAACTAAGTGGGTCTTTAGGAATAAATTGAATGGGGATGGACAAGTTGTGAGGAATAAGGCTATATTGGTATGTAAAGGATATTCTCAGAAGGAAGGAATTGATTATGATGAGAATTTTTCTCCAGTGGCTAGAATTGAAGCTGTGAGATTATTTCTTTCTTATGTTGTCCATAAGAAATATAAGGTTTATTAGATGGATGTTAAGTGTGCATTTTTGAATGGAGATCTTGAAGAGGAAGTTTACATTGAGCAACTTGATGGATTTTCACTTTTTGATGAAAAAAACATGCTTTGCAAGTTAAGGAAAGATTTATATGGATTGAAACTGTAGACACCTAAAAATAATTATTTTAATTATTTTTAATTCTTGACATAATTAATTTATTAATTATACCAATTTTATTTCTCCTCAATATTAATTAATTATAATTAATATTCTCACTATAGTCTGTGACTGATTTATTTAATAAATCAACTCCCTTTTATTCTTCTAAAATTATTCAATATTAAATCTTCTCAAAATCCTCCTCTTAACTAATTAATTTAAATTAATTAGTTAACCTAAGTGATTCCTACAAGTCATCTTTTCTTAATCCATCATTAACCTAAAAAATTCTTCTAGAAACTCCCTAAGCTCACTTTGTATTATTCTTCTAATTTTTAATTCCCTCCACTCATTCTCTCTCCTAGTCAAATCCTCCTACAAATCTTATCTATCCTAATCCCACCTAACCTTTCCTCTAGTCCCCCTCCTAATGCGTTGCTAGTGGCTAATCATCATGATTAGCCACAAAGTCAACTCCTTGTCCCTTCCATCCAACCACTCTCTTTAAATGCCCTTTTCCTAGGTGAATGTGAGATTTTCAAAATCTCACATTCCTCTAGGCATCTCATCTTCCAAGAAATTTTTAATTCCTTCTTATTCCTCCAATCTCCATGATCATCCCTTTTTGAAGAATTTTTAATTCTTCCTCTCCATTTCTCAAGAAATGTCCCATCCCTTTCTCTTCTCAAGGCACATTGGGAAGACTTACAAATGTACCTTGAGGAGTGTGGAGACAAGAAATGCCTTTAAGGCATATCTCTTGGTCTCCACACCTCCTCTTGGGTCTTGTGTGAGCTCACAAGAAATCCTGGCCCTCCATCTTGGGTCAATCCTAGCCCTGCATTTTTCCTCTCCTCTTCCTATAAATTGAGGACTCCATCCCCTCACTTATCATCTCCAATTTTAGCAAGTTCATGCTATTAGTTTGAGCCTAGAAAATCATATTTGTATCCTCACCATGCCAAAATTATCCTTCATCCATACTTAGTCATATTATCCATCTCATCCCTCAAAATCCATTTTATCCATTTGTGCACAATGTTGGATAGCCAACCACATCAAGAAATCTAGGAGAAAATCGACATCACGTTGGAGGCATTTGGGCGCACTATGACTCCATCCAAGCTCCATCCGAAGGAGAAGGTAAAGGTTGCAAGGTATAAGAATTTGTTTTTTAATGTTTTTATGTGATTTGGTATATGCTTTTTGGTTTCATATGTGTTTATGTTTTTAATTAGCATATTAAGAATCCAATCCACCTTCCACACTTTTTCGCTCTTCATTCTGGCACGCTCGATGGGACCCACGTCCCTAAAAACTAATATTTTTTGAGTTTTTGTGAATTTGCAAGATGCAAGTATCGGAACATCATGAGAGACTACAAATCAACACGAGTGGTTTGCGTTCAGCGCAATAGACAAACTCCTTCGACGTGTGCATAGACGCATCAGTGCGAGCGCAAACGCATCAGCGTGACCATTTACAAATTTAAAAAAAAAAATTCCCGCTTTGTTTTAGTTTAAAAATTTTACTCTATGTTTGTCTATTTGATGCATGCGTAGGTGCATCAACATAGCGGACACATTTTGGCGTGAGCGAATTCTAACCAATGCAACCGTTTTTCAAAAACTCCCGCCCTAAGAAAAAATTTAGTTTTTAAATTTAAATTTTAAAATTTAACCCGCTAACTTGTTATGTCTTTGTTTTCAGGATTTTAGCGTGGGCGTAGGAATTTTAACATGAGAGCAGGCGTTTCGGCTTGACCGATCTAGATCAACGTGATAGAGAGGTATAAAATCCCAGTTCAGTCTACGTTAATTTATTATTTTTTTGTTTCTATTATCTGCAGCGCGTACACATGCGTTTTAGCGCCTATGTAGGTGCTCCAGCATGACAACTGCACTTCAGTGCGTGCGCTGTGTGTGCAAGCCAGTGAGTACTGATTCATTTTTTTTAGTGTTGCAGCTTTTCTCAATCATCCAAGACCTAGAAAATAGAAAAAACTACTAATCTATACTATTTTGCAGGTTGCCTAGGAGTTCCAACCAAATATTATGTCTTCTTTTTTAACTAGGCACCTAGATTTAATTAAAAGGTAAATGAACTATTGTCTTATGTGTTTTGTGAAAATCGTAAAGGTAGGAGAGTATGCTCTCGTCTAGCTAGACTATCAGAAATCCAGACCCTCCAAGTTTTCCACATTTGTTGCATACTTACCCTTAGTGGGCCTGCCCTCCCAGCTTTCTCTTTGAGAAGGTAAGAGGGGAATGACCCAAGTGAGTACACCCGGACTTGGGGTTCCCAACTCACTATAATAAATAGGCCATTGATGATGAAAGGGTCAATGATTGGGGCTATATGAGAGTTCACTCTCACATTGGGTGCCTAGTAGGATCCTAGAGAACTCAATCATGCTTGTGTGACTACTAAGTTCTTAGTGCTTCTTTGGGATATAGGCCTCAATTGCTCTTGCGCAACTGCAAAGGGTAGCTCCTAACAGGAAGCCATACTAAACACCTTGTGCATAGTGGCCAAAAACCTTCTAGTCAATGGTGCAGGAGGTCGGACCTCTGAAGCTGCCTATATTTTAACGGCCCTTAGTAGAGACACAAAGTTCGCCATGAGGATTTTTCATGGGAATTGATGCTTGGTTGCCCTAGAGAAGTGAGTGCCATGGATGGGAGCCTATGGGGTCAAGCATCTAAGTGTCCACTTTGGGTAAGCATAGCTGGGAAATCAATTGGGATCTGATGACTATTGTCCTTGCCAACCTTAAGAATGTTGTACATGAGCATGAGTGTCTTTGAGTTAAAATTCATTTGATCATTGTGTTTTCTTTGCTTGATACTTGCTTTCCAAGAGTAGACTAAAAACACATCATTATCCTCAAACACTTTTCAAAAAAGGATTTGTCCAAAAGCAAACAATCATCCAAGTCATTATCCACACAAAGTCCAAATTACATCAAAACTCTATCTGTCTCATGTTTCATAAGCCTAAGTTGTATAAACATCCTAAGAATTCAACTCACTGACCTATCAAGAAGAAGAAGCTCACACAAGAACAACTCATTAGGCGTCAAAAATTTTGGTATACCAACCGTAAACTCTTTCTCAAACATAGGACATTCTTGCACCATTACCATGATTACATCCATGATCATACCAATGAGTTTGATGCTAGTGATGAACTAAGAGTCCATGCCCTCCATCAAGGTTCATGTTTGTCTTTTAACACCAACTATCATCAAAATCGGGGTGCTCATGTCCCTTCATACAACTTTCCATCTGAACCAATCATCTATTGAGTCATGTTCATGCCAAGAATAACATACTCACCAAATTTCTTTTAATCATCACTTTTCCCTCCTCAATCAATCATCCTCAATTTCCTAAAGACTTATCGCATCAATCAATCACAAAATCAATCTCCCTCCATTATCAAGTCAATTCTCAAAATCCAAATCCAATCATCCTTTAATCCAATTTAACCTCACATTAAGGTTGCATGCCTTGTGAAGTTCCATTTAGACCTCATCATTAATCACTTGGCTTTTGTGCTTGAAGAATAATCCTCTCCAAGTACCTTTTGCCTCATCCTTTGAGTCAATCAAGACTCTTAACTTATGCCTTTTCTTTGCTTATGGTCATTAGTCAACCCTTGGTGGAAAAGAGACTCCTTGATCATCATTCCAAGGTCTAAATTCTACCCAACTTGGTCATTACCTTGCTTGCGTTTTTGTCTATCACCTAAGATCCTCATCCAAGGACTAAGGTGTCAATCCTAATAAAATCTGGGTTCTAATCCAAGGATCTCGCCAATTATAAAAATCCCTTTTCATCAAAGACAAAATCCAAAGAATCCAAAAGTCTTGCTAAGTCCTCTCACCAAAAATTCCTTCCTCCAAGATTTTCTAAGGTAATCTTGTATGGTCACAACTCGATCTCAAAAGAAAAAGACGGCTGCACAACAATATGGCATGTCGGATATTAGTGTCCTATATGAAGATCCTGCACAAGATCCTACACAAAGTGTGAAACCTAGTAATCAAGATCAAACCAAAAATCCTAATATGGTTAACCAAGATGAACTCTCTCCAGAAGTGCAAACTTTCCTAGCAGATTCTTATAACCAAGAGATGATTGAAAAATTTATCCAGTACAATCTTACTGCCCTTCTAAAGACCCTACTTGAAAATGGAGCTCAACTTCCACCTGATTTTGATAAATCCACTCTTGGCCAACAACCACAAGGAGACCTCACTCCCACACAGAATGCTACACCTATTATTCAAACTCAATCAATTACAGCCCCGCTAATCATCCAAACTCAATCAATGCCACCCATGACACCTCCCCGTGTGGTCTCCATCCAACCTTCTTCCTCCTTACCATCTATACCACTATCAAATCCGATCTCATCTATTCTCCAGCATGCCTCTATACCATCTTCTTCCTTTCAACCACATATTTCTATTCCATAAACTTCACTTCCTGTCAACAATGTTGCCAATTTTATGTGGGCCGCACTCAATCCCATCACAACAGTTTGTGGGCTGCAACCAACTATCACGCAAATCCCTGCAACATCGGTCATCACATCTCACATTCCTTCCTCCTCATCATATCATACATTAGTGGTGGTACACCTTCCTTGACTCATCTGATTCTAGCGGAAAATACAATCCATCATTACCAAAATCCACAACAAGACCTCATTAAGAAAATTCAAGACATGAAAAATATCAAGGACATGAAAGAAGGGACTAATAAGAGGAAACCTTACTCATTTGAGGAATTTTCTCTTTTTCCTTATGACCCGTCTATATCAATTGCACCCTACCCCCCAAGATTTGAGATCCCTAAATTCACCAAGTATGAAGGCAAAGGAGACCCCCGCGACCATGTCCGAGAATTTCACATCTTATACCAAGAAGTCTCCTATAGTGACCTATACCTTCGAAGACTCTTCCCCAAGAGTCTCACAAGAGATGCCCTGGCATGGTTCTTGTCTCTACCATGAGGTTCCATTGTCTCCTTTCCAGACTTGGTAGAGAAGTTTGTAGCTCACTATGCCTACAACATGGCTAATGATGTTTCCATGATGGACCTGTGTAACACAAAGAAAAGGCCTGGAGAGGCTTTCACCAACTTCTTACAAAGATGGTGACAACTTATCAAAAAATTCCAATGGGACATGCCAGAACAACATCAAATTGAATTGTTTCAAAAGAACTTGGTGCCTGAACTTTCAAGACCTCTGACATCAAAATGTATTAAATCCTTCCAAAAATTTACAGATAAGGGCCTCGCCCTCGAACGTGTCTTACTGGAGGAAGGAACTCTGAAACATTACCAGAGATCGACTCAAAATTATTCCTCTTATAATAACGATAAACCAAAATTCTGGTCTAAAAACAAAAACATAGTCAATGACAGTGTAACTGATGCAAAATGGGTCTAGATCGTGTCTACTCCCCCAAAACCCACCACCACTAATCATCAATTCGACAATCAAAACAATCAAAATCAATCCCAAAATCCTCACAACAATTTTTTGGTCTAGGGACGACCACCCCAATCCAATAATAGGACTCCAAGAGACTTTACTCCTCTTGTTGAGCCTATTGAAATGGTGTTTCAAAAAATTGTCCAAGCAGGCACAGTGGTTTTTCTGATCACTCGCCCGTTTGATCCCAATCAACCCAAACCTATGTGGTATAATGAGAATGAATATTGTGAGTATCATCATATCAAGGGACATGATACACAAAAAATGTATGAAGCTTAAAATCTACATACATGATCTCATTGATAGGGGTGAAATTGAAGTAGCAAATGCAAAACCTGGTAATAACAATGACAAACTTAAAATGTACCAGGAACCCTTCCCAAAAAATGATAAGGGAAAAGGCTCATCATCTAATGTAGTGAACTATGACTACACTAATCACATAACCAGCTTTGACTCTTTAGTAGGTCGCATTGAGCCCACAGACAATCATGTTAATGTCATAACTATCGAAGGAGTTAATCCTCCCCCTTCCCAAAGCAGACCCAATCCTGCTAGGATAGTCATTCAAGGTGCTATGCCTTCCACCTCCTATTCTGAGAATGACTACAATGTAACCACGCACCGAGGTAAAGTCACCGTCCAAGGAGCTCCTCCCATATGAAACCCCCCACCCATGTCTTCCACCCGTCGATATGACCTCCTTGACCAACTTGGGAAGACCCCTACACAGATCTCCATTCTAGAACTTCTCAAGACTTCTCCTGTCCATAAAGAAATTTTGGAACAAGCCCTCCTTGAGTCTCGTGTTCCTGATAATATCAATGCCACCCAATTTCAATCTCTCATTGGAAACCTTGGTGCCCAGCAGCACCTTGTATTCACCTCCAATGATGCTCCTATAGATGAAGACCACAATAAATCTTTGCACATCAAAGCCCTTATTTAGAAGCACAAGGTCAAACATATTTTGATAGACAGTGGATCTGGACTCAATCTGTGTACATACAAGTTAATAAAACAATTGGGACTTTCTGAGGACCTGGTAGACACATCAGAAAGGATCACAATAAAAGCATATGATGATGCGGAAAGAGTTTCAAATGGCATGATCACCTTACCTCTTCAAGTGGGCCCTATCACAATTGAAACCCCTTGCCAAGTGCTAGATCTTGATCTCCCCTACAACATTCTCCTCGGTCGGCCATGGATTCACTCCTTGCAAGTTGTACCCTCCACTTATCACCAATGCATCAAATTCCCCTTTAATGGAATAGAGATCACTATCAAAGGTGATCCACAACCTTTTCAATATTGCAAACTCTTAGAGGGGAAACATCCATATCATTCCCACTAAATAGACCCTCGCCAACGCCTCCATATGACACATCAAATGTTGCCTCCACCTCATCCCAACCAGACACACAAATCAAGATCTTAGATAATGGATGTGGAGAATACAAATTGGAGGATGTCTTATTAATAGGAAACCTCCCCCTGTATCCTAAGTCATTTTGCAAACCAAAAGAGCTAAAAAAAGACCAGAAACCGGTCATACAATGCCAAAATACCACCTTCTAGTAATGGGGCCCACTTGATGAGGAAAGCCTCGACACAGATGTCTCTTCATGGTTGTACCGGGAAGAAGATGAAGACCCAATAAAAATATCCAAAAAGATGTACCCAAAAGCATCAACTATAGTCAAAAAAATGGGTTACAAAGGACACAACTTGGGACCAGAGGAAAAATGAAGAAAAGCACCCATAAATCCTATCTCCTACAAGTACAACAAAGGCTTGGGGTACACCCCAGTGCCTAAGATTACTATCACTGGTTCCCCTTCAAGTCCTTCTTTGGATATCAAAAGCACTGACGAAGAGGAGTTCCATGAAATGCCTTATGAATATGAAAATGATATCTTGTTTGACACTGACATCAATGACATCACCCCCATAACCACTCCCACTTCACATGAGCTACATCTTATCCATCCCGAACTCATAGACTAGGGCCAACGAGACAAACTCACTTTAGATATTTGTGCCAATGATAATTCTCTCATTACTCTCCTGACTGTGCAAAATCTAACAAAATAAATGGTATTCAACTACACAAAAAAGGGATACTTTGGTAGTCAGGTCAATGCCCTTAGTTGCAAAAAAGATAATCAAAGAAAAAAACATGATTCCCTAGGTGAAAACCTCTCTGAGGCCCTTTGGATAAGAAAAAAATAAAAACAAAGGGCGTATCTGAAAGTGAAAACCTGGAAAAGGCACTTGACGATGAGGGACTTGACCTCCCTACCATTGGTTACCTTCCATAGGATAGATCAAATTTGCTGATAGAAGAAACATACAGTATCAACATGGGCACCGAAGTCATTCCAAAAAATATGCTCATTGCCAAGTCCCTCACATAAAAAGAGAAACAAGACTTCATCAACTTCCTTACAGAGGTAAAAATCAATTTCGCATGGTCCTATGCCGATATCCCAGGTCTGGATCCTGCTTTGATGGTTCACATCTCGTTGTCCACCCAGATGCAAAACCTGTAAAACAAAAATTGCACAAAATCCACCCGCATATTGCACTCCTAGTCAAGGCAGAACTCCAAAAGATGTTGGATGCATAATTCATCAAACCAATAGACTATGTTGAATGGGTCTCTAATATTGTACCTATCGGCAAACTCGCTGGGGGCATCCGCATCTACACTGATTTTTGAGATATAAATAGGGCTTGTCCTAAAGATGATTTCTAGCTCCCCAACATAGATATGATTGTAGATCTTACAACAGGGCATGAGATGCTATCACTTGTGGATAGATTTTATGGATATAACCAAATCAAGATTGCAGATGAAGATCAACATAAAACTGCATTCATTACACCATGGGGGACTTTTTGTTACCAGGTCATGTCTTTTAGCCTCAAAAATACTAGAGCTACATATCAGCGTGCCATGACAACAATTTTTCATGACCTCTTGCATAAAATTATGGAGGACTATGTGGATGATTTGCTAGGCAAATCCAAGACAAGATAGGAACACATCCCTATCCTAAATCAGATCTTTGAAAGATTGGAAAAATAAAAATTGCGCCTAAATCCCAAGAAGTGTGTTTTTGGGGTCACATCGAGAAAACTATTAGGTTTCATTGTTTCCTGTAGAGGCATCAAGGTTGATCCTACAAAGGAAAAATCCATCATGGAAATGCCTCCACCAAAAACTCTCAGACAGCTGCATAGTCTCCAGGGGAAACTCCAATCTATTAGACGTTTTATTTCACAACTGGTAGATAAGTGCCATCTATTTGCACACCTATTGCGCAAAGAAACAAAATTCAAATGGGACTGCTTGTGTCAAAAGGCCTTTGAAAAACTAAAAGAATATCTGGCATCACCTCTAGTGCTGATGCCTTCTACTCCTGGAAAACCTCTTATTTTGTACATATGTGCTACTAAAATGGCATTGAGGGCATTGCTGGCACAAACAGATGATCAAGGGAAGGAACATGCCATTTACTAGATCTGTCGAACACTAGTAGGGTATGAACTCAATTATACCCCCATTGAAATAGCATGTCTGGCATTGGTGTTTAGCACACATAAACTCTGACACTATATGTTGAACAACAAAACAAAACTAATTGCTAAGATCAACCTGCTTAAATATCTCTTGTCAAAAGTTGCCCTCACTGGCAGAACCATTAAATGGGTCATTCTCTAAAGTGAGTTTGACATTGAATATGTAGACAAAAAGGCAATCAAGGGACAAGTCATCACAGACCAGTTGGTGGATGCTCCACTTCCAGGTGACCATCCTATTCTCACATAATTACCGAATGAATTCATTATGACTGTTACTACATCCTCCATATGGCAATTATACTTTGATGGCTCTTGCACCCAAAATGGATCAAGGGTAGGAATATTATTGATCACACCTCAAGGAGATGGCATCCTAAAGTCATACAAGATAGTTTTTGCATGTACCAACAACATCGCAGAATATGAGGCACTCATTGATCCTTTGGATGATCCAATGAATATCATGCACCTCAAAAGATTTTATTCCTAGTCCTTAGAAGGTCTTAAATTGTCAAAAAATCAAAAAATAAAGAAAAATACATAAAAAAATGAGAAAAAGATCCTAAAACAATCGTCACTTTTGTGAAAACTTGGCAAACAGGCACCTTGTGACACCCAAAAAAACATTCAAATATTGATCCACATAATCCAAAAACATCGAAAAGCTCTTGGAAAAGAACTTAAAATCGAAAATCAATCAATCAAAAAAAATTTGCAATAAAATTTCTTGTGAGAAACAAATACCCTAGCAGCTATCCAGCAAACACTTCACATGAAGTTAACAAAGGATACGACTATCCAGTCAAATATCTACAATCAACTGATCAAACTGTCTTATCAATCGTATCATATCCATATCAACGTGATCATTATCCTTTCTTAAACATAAGAGGATACACTCGAAATCAGACAAGTCAGTCTTAAACGGGGTTCACAACTTTTTGAGATCGGACATTATCAACCATCACATCAAGCAACTAAGAAGGAAGGCACAAGGTCAGTATAGCTACTAAATTTTGTCCGGGTTAGTCTTTATCTTTTATCATTTGGAGACAGATATTGTTCCTATGCTACTCAAGGATGTCCACAAGTGACTAGAGGAGCTATGATGGGCATTATCTTTTTCTTTGTTTGTTGTTTGTGGTGTGAACCGATGAAATTCTAGGGAAATTTCTCTAGTGGGTGTCTGTGATAGGAGCTTCCAGCTATTGGATGCCACACATACCTCGACCCCTAGCGTAATTCCTAGAATGGAGGGTTCACTCCTTGTCTGCTACGTGTTTGTTTCTACAATGAGATATCTTTGTATCTTGGTTCCTTATACCCTGATGTGTTAAGCTTCATTGCTCAATAATAAGGCTCAGTGATGAATATATATTGGCACAATAAATAAATGATACAGGTTCGTGATTCATTCAATTTCATTCTCATCTCATTTTCTTTTGCTAGTTTGCTGATTCTTTTCTCATCATCTCTTTCTAAATCATTTTCTATCATCTAACATCAATCTATTTCATTCTAAGGTTCATTCTCTTATATTCTATCTCAATATCATCGTCACATCACCTATCTCTATCTCTAATCAGCTAACTATTATTTCATCTCACATTCTTTTTTTTTTTGAGAGATCATTCATATCTTTAATGCACAAACAATCTCTCGAGGGGGCATTACACCCTAAGTATCACCGGGGCAGGAAATTTTTCGTTTTCTTTGAAATAACATCATTTCGACATTGTCTCAAAGAGGGGCAAATGTAGACACCTAAAAATGTCTCATTGATCATGTACTAATTATTCTTCTAATTAGTTAAATAATTCTTTAATTAATTTAATTAATTGTTTCTTCTAATTTCATATTTCCTCATCTTACTAATTATTCTATCTTCTATTTCTATCATCATTTAATCATTTTAACCATTTTCTAAATATTAATTAAATATTTATTATTCAATTGATTCTGATTAATTCCCCAATTTAAATAATCTTTATTATTTAAATAAATTACTAATTATTCAATTTCTATCTCCAATCATCTAATCATTTAACCATTTTCTAAATATTAATTAAATATTAATTATTTAATTAATTGTGATTTAATCCTTTAAATTAAATAATCTTTATTATTTAATTAAATTCAATTTCTAAATAATTAAATAGTTTCTTTAAATTATTTAATTAACTAATTAATTCTTCCATTGCTAAATCCCCAAATTCTCATTTCATTTAATTTCACATTCTTCTAATTTCTTCCAAATTCAAATACATGTGCATGATTTCAAAAACCAAATTGAAAATCAAAGTCAAGTTCTAAATATATTCAAATACTAAATTGAATTAAAATAAATTCAATTATTTGAATAAATCTCATGCAAAGATTAAATTGAAAATCTAAATCTAAATGCAAGCACATGCTAAATTAATTAATTCAATCAATTAATTAATTAAATCATTTATCTCTTCAACTTCTATTTCCATCTTTCAGTTAGCTTTTTCTAAATTAAGCTTTTTGTGTCATCTTCTTTATTTCCTCCAATCATTCTTTTTCTTCCTTCAGTCAACTTTTTCTCAATCAGTTGGCTCAATTAATCTATTCAATCTATTGAGTTTCACTCCTACAATCAGCAGTTCAACTATCAATTTTCATTTGAGCTCACCTGAGTTCTACCTCCTGACTAATCTATTCCACCTTTCAATCAATCTTCTCCAATTTTCTATAAATTGAACATTCAATCTCCATTTTCAATAATCACGAACTTTGAGTCTTTGTGTCACTTGCAGGTTACCAGTGCAATATCTAAGAGCCATCATACCACAGGGAAGAGAAGAGCAATGGAAGCAATATGCAATCTTGGAATAGGGAGTTTCATTGAATTATTATAATTCGTATTTCTTGATATTGCACCATTTCATTGTCTTGTTTGTTAGATTCTTTGATTAGATAGGGATTCGTGATTTCCCTTGATTTCTAATTGATTATTGTTTTGATTAAGATGAATTTTACATGCATGATACATTTTGGTGAACTCGACGTGAACTAACAACAATTTTACCTTTTCTGTGTTCTGTGATTTGTGCAGATCGTACGGATTTTTATTTTATTATTTTGTAGGTTGCACGAATTTTTAAAGATTTTTTGTCACGCAATAAAATAGACAAAATTACGCATTCGACCCTTCGAGGTCACACATTCATTCTGACAGGGTCACACAATCGCCTTGTCTAGATCGCGTAATCGCCCTTTCTGCATCACGCATCTGCAGGGTTAATTGTTGTTTAAATTTTTCTTTGGTTTGTTATTTCATATTTCTAATTCTATCTCAAATTGGGTTTAATCAGGGATCAAATTTCTTCTATTTCATGATTTGATTATAATAGTTTATGGCAAGAAAAGTACAGTTCAAGATTTTAGGTGCAAGAAGAATGAAACAAGAAAGAAGAGAAGCCAAATGCTATCAAAAGGTTCTCCAGGTAGAAAAATTGATACAAGATTCGAAAGAGCAACTAGCCTAAGATAGATATAATAGCCTAGTTCTTTCTTATATAGTTAAATATGATCTAATCAATATTGAATGGATGATGAGAGATTTGGCTAGTGCTTCACAATTGGTTTTGCAGGTTCCTGATCGGGTTTAGTTTCCTTTTATTTTTTTAGTTTCTTTGGTTGTTTGCCTTCTGTCATACAATCGCCCTGTTGGTGCTACGCAATCGATCAGTCTTCATCACACACTCAGTCTATCAGAATTACGCATTCGTTCTGTCAGGTTCACGCATTCGGTCTGTAAGTATAATGCAATTGTGCAGGTAGGATTACGCATTAGTTTTGTCAAATTTTGAGTTTCTATTTTCTGTTAGTTTGATTTTACTACTAATCTTCTATTTACAGCCTGTGGTGGATTTGTAGAGAGGATTAGATTAGTATTTTTTGCATGGATCACCTCACACTTCACTTTTTTGGTGCTTAAAATCAATAGCAGTTAAAATGGACATGCATGGATAATCTCACACTTCGTTGCTGGTGCTTGAAATGAACATGGGCTAAAATTGACATGCATGTATCTCACACTTGGTTTTTTTTGGTGCTTAAAATCAACAAATGGTTAAAATTGACATGTATGCCTTCATATTTTGATTTGGTGTTTAAAATAGACATGCACATGCGTATCTAACACCTAAATTTGGGCTATAAAACGAATGTGAATCAGGTTGCATTAGATTAAATCATTTTTCTTTTTTCTTAAGGTAAAGAATTTTTATTGTTTATGGGGTGGACCTACTGTTGCACTAATTGACTTTCCACCTGCCTTCGGGGTCTTGGGAGAAAGAAGGAAGGTGACAACGACATCCAAATTTTATTTTATTCTACATAGTGAGGGGTATCTTTGACTGGGGATTTCATCACCCCACAAAGGTACTTCAAATTGGGATGCATTGGGGATATCATCTCTCCCAACGTACTCTCGAGCGGGTTTTTCAAGCCGCTATATAAATATACTGGTCAGGTAGCTAGAGTGTTGAGTGAATTTGATGTATGTGGGGGCCTTCCCTGTAGCGATAATCTCAACTAAAGTCTTAAGTGGCTTGCTCTGAGAATCTATCATTGGATTGGGACCCCTCAAAATCTAATACTACGAACCAATTTAGTTGCCAAAAATCCTACATTCAGTGATTTTGGGAGTGTGGATCATACCCCATAGATACCCTTAATGTACCTTACACTATGATACAAGAATCCCTCGGCTATAAGATCTTTGGATTTTAGGGGTAAGAGAGACTGGCATGCCCAAGAAGTGTGTGCCATGGAGTGGAGCCAGTGCTGCCAGACTCTCTATCTGTTCATTTTGTTTCGGTATTTTATTGTAAGGGCCTCATTTGAATGGTGTCCACTAGCCAACCTAAGATTGTATTCCATGCTTTTTTATGCATCATTATGCTAGACCAGTATTGAGTCAGTCCCTTGGGCTATTTCAGTCCCTATCCCACGTATCTTCAAATTTTCTGAGATTCTATGAAAATTGAGTCAGTCAGCTATACATACCTACCAATAATTGTTCTAAAATTTGGAAACTACAAAACATTGTCCCACACACAAAGTTACAGAAATTAAAGTCCATTTTGAAACCAAAAAAAAAAAAAGCTCAAAGTTTTACATACTTGTGACCCTAGGAAGTATTTGCATAGTCCCCACTTACGTCCTAAGTCCTTGCATAGTTCTCACTTACATCCTCATTATCGTCCCAAGTCCTTGCATAGTCCCCACTTACATCCTCATTATCATCCTAAGTCCTTGCATATTCCTCACTTACATCCTCATTATCATCCTAAAGTCCTTGCATAGTCCTCATTCACGTCTTCATTATCATCCATAGTCGTTGCATAGTCCTAATTTTCAATCCGCATTATCATCCTCATATACATCCTTTTCTAGACCTCATATACATATGTCTTAGTCTGTCATCATTTGCATAATCATCCTAGAAAGTCATACCCCAAATGTCCAAATCACAATCAGAGGATCAATCAAACTCAATCTCAACTCAAACAAGTTGGTCAAGTTCAATCAAACATTGTCACAATCAGAGAAATGGAGAAAATATCTTACATTTTGTGATCCTAGGTCCAAACCAAACAAGAAAACATCATGGATTGGAATTATACATTTTGTAAGGAAGGTGGAGGATTCATCCCTTCCATTCCTATTCCATCACAATCCATAGAAACCTTAGCTCAACAAATTAAAACTTTGCAACAACAAGTGACAGACATGACTAGTCTTGACAACCATAGGGGCTGGTTAGAAAAAATGATGAGAGAAGTGATGACCACAAGGGGATCAGTATTAGGCCAACCTTCTTCTTCTAGTGAGACCATTCAAACATGCCAACCTTCATTCTTCAACAAAATCATTCCTACCTTAGTTCAACCAACATTAGAGTCATGTAAACCTTCTTTTTCTTTCAACCCACTACATCAATCATACCAATCACATCAACCCAACATTCAAACCTCTTTTAACCAAAATCAAACCCCATTCAACCAAAGTCTAAATAAAAATTCACACCAACCCAACATTCAAACCTCTTTCAACCAAAATCAAACCCCTTTCAATCAAAGTCCAAATCAAAATTCACGCCAACCCAATATTCAAATCTCTTTCAACCAAAGTCCAAATCAAAATTCACGCCAACCCAACATTCAAAGTACCCCTTTCAACTAAAATCAAACCCCATTAAACCATATTCCCAATCAAAATTCATATCAACCCAACATTCAAACCTCGTTCAACCAAAATCAAACCCCTTTCAACCAAAGTCCAAATCAAAATTCACATCAATCCAACATTCAAACCTCTTTCAACCAAAATCACACCCCTTTGAACCAAAGTCCAAATCAAAATTCATTCAACTAAAATCAAACCTCTTTCACCCAAAATCATACTCCTTTTAACAAAAATCAAATCCCTTTCAAACAAATCCCAAATCAACCATATCTATCCACCATTTCATCATCCCCTAAAGTCATGCAAGACCAATCCATGCCATCTCTATCTAATAACACAACCTCCCAATCATTATTCATCGTACAAATCCAATCTAATTCAAGTCATGATTCAGAGGATCTCATTCAAAATTCTCCTTCATCACACCAAAATGTTGAAACATTCCAACAATCTTCCATGCATTTCCAAAATCCTTCCCCATGTCAAGATGATGATCCAAAATCAAAAGAAATGAGTCCTAAAACAAATAAAGATCAAGAGCAATCACTTCCATCTTACCCAGTTTTTGATCAAGATCCCACTGACCAAGAGTCTTATGATGATCCCCTTGCTCTTTTCTATTCCATTCATAATGACACCCTTTCATCTCAAGAACATAGTGTCCTTTCAAGTCCCATCCAACATCCACCTCCTAAACAAGATCAAGACATCCCTTCCATCCTCCCTAATAATCTTTTTACAAACCAAGATCAAAGAATACCTTTACCTTCATGTCCTAAACAAGATCCCATTATTTATCCAAATTCTGATCAAGATCTCTCCATCCCTTCATCTCCATGTCATAATCCTCCATGTTTTTCACAATATTTCCTCTCAAATAAACTTGTCATTTCTCCTCATGATCCCAATCCCTCTACACAAGTTGTTCATGAACCCCTTATCAATGAAATCACCAATCCAGATCATACTACATAGAGCAACTTGTCAACAATTATATGTGTGTCATCATCAAATGCCAAAGTGGTGACATAAACAAGCATGGCACCAGCTAATGAAATCAACACTCAAATTGTTTCATCATCTTCTTCATGCACAAGCATAACACTAGCTAATAAGATCAACATCTAGTTGGTTTCATCATCCTCTTCAAGTGCATCAATAAAAATAGGCTTAACACCCACTCATGTCATAACTTTGAAACCAATTTGTCTCATACACCCACACTTGATAGATTGGGGGCAAGAGAATCTACCATAGTTGGATTTCTTTGAAACTGATAAGGCTATACCTAAATTCATGGGTTCTAGAGCTGGATTTCCATCTGATGATCCGCAGAATCCAAGAAATAAGAAAATCAACATTGGAGATGTTGAACATATACACTTAGCTGAGTCCTTATATCCTATTGGAAAAGACATCTTTATCCAACTCTTCAAACAAAGACCAATGAACTACCTACACAAATATTATACCTAAAGGTTGGGTTAGTTTAGGTTTTACTTTCCATATTGCATATCATTTTATTCAAAGCACTGCATTGCATATAGTTTCTTTCCAAGCACCATCATATATAGAAGTTGCATTCGCAATTTTTTTGCATTTTTATATAGCAGCATCAATAAAATAAGGCAACTGACCAATTTTATCATCTATTTGCATTCAAGAGAAGCAAGGGTCATCTCCTTTCTTAGGTATTTGTACATGAAGTCTATGAGGTCCTAAGGTCATTTATTTTCAACATTACCCTGTGATGATGCTTTACTTATGGTTGGGTAGTGATTTCACTATTTGAGACTTGTTAACCCACAATATATCAATTGCTATATCTCAAACACACAATAAATCTCTAATTTACTTGGGACACCTAGTTGATCATATGACTAGTGAAAAATCTAAAATCCTGCTTCAGCGCCGCTGTAATTGTCACACCCAAGTAGGTTTCATTACTTACAAGTCAAGGCAAGAAAAGAAAAAAGAAAAAAAGAGCTATGCCAAATTCATCTCAAGGTAAAAGAGCAATCATATATAACTGAAATATTATGTATATAAGTACAATAAAAGGCTTGACTATGGGAACATGCAAGTAAATCCATCAGGGCTATGAATGCCTACTGGCAATGGAGCAATATTTAAGAAATTGCAGTCTATAACCTCGCCAGAGCTCTCAAGGCTTGCTGGAAGTGAGGCTCTATTCAAGATGCTTTTGAAGTTAGAATAATCCATGTAGCTAGTCATATAGGATGCTAAGGATCTTTAGTGAACACAAGAGTAGGAATTAACTCATCTGCACACACATGGGAAAAAGAAGATCAAAGTTTCAAGAGCCAATGGGGAAGTTTTCCGCGTCTCTATTTGTAAATCCTAATCACTAAGTGTGTTGATTTGAATGACCTCGGCAGCCTTAGAGATCGATTGGCTACTAATCTATGAAATGTTTTGCACCCTCATTTCAATTGGTGTATTACAAATGCTAAAACAAATACAGTCAACCTTGTTCAAATAGGAAATGCATTTTCATTCTGCATATTGAGTTCACATAGGTCATGTCAAAAATTCATTTGTCTCCACATACATTCTGCAGATCATCATGTCATACAGGTCTGCACACTAGGGGCATAATTGAAAAAATCCAAAAAAAATCATATAGAGTCCTGAAAAAATCCAAAAAATGATATAAAGTTCTGAAAAAATCATAAAAATCATATAATGTCCTTCAAGAAAATCCAAAAAAAGGATGAAAAAACACAAAATCCAAAAACAATGAAAAACTCAAGAAACAATGAAAAACTTAAAAATCCAAAAATAGTGAAAACCAACAAAATAAAAAAACTTCTGCAAAATGTCTTGAAAAAAATCAACCAAAAACATTCAAATATCGATCCACATAATCCAAAAACATCGAAAAAGCTCTTCAAAAAGAAATAAAAATCAAAAATTAATCAATCAAAAAAATTTGCAATAAAATGTCTTGCGAGAAACAAATACCCTAGCAGTTATCCAGCAAACACTTCGCACGAAGTTAACAAAGGATATGACTATCCAGTCAAACATCTGCAATCAACTGATCAAACTATCTTATCAATCGTATCATATCCATATCAACGTGATCAAACTATCTTATCAATCGTATCATATCCATATCAACGTGATCATTATCTTGTCTTAAACAAAAGAGGATACACTCGAAATCAGATAGGTCAGTCTTAAATGGGGTTTGCAACTTTCTGAGATCAGACATTATCAACCATCACATTAAGCAACTAAGAATGAAGGCAAAGGTCAGTATAGTTGCTGAATTTTGTCCGGGTCAGTCTTTATCTTTTATCATTTCGAGACAGATATTGTTCCTATGCTACTCAAGAATGTCCACAAGTGACTAGAGGAGCTATGATGGGCATTATCTTTTTCTTTGTTTGTTGTTTGTGGTGTGAACCGATGAAATTCTAGGTAAATTTCTCTAGTGGGTGTCTATGATAGGAGCTTCCAACTATTGGATGCCACACATACCTCGACCCCTAGCGTAATTCCCAGAATGGAGGGTTCACTCCTTGTCTGCTACGTGTTTGTTTCTACAATGAGATATCTTTGCATCTTGGCTCCTTATACCCTGATGTGCTAAGCTTCATTGTTCAATAATAAGGCTTAGTGATGAATATATATTGGCACAATAAATAAATGACACATGTTCATGATTTATTCAATTTCATTCTCATCTCATTTGCTTTTGCTAGTTCACTGATTCTTTTCTCATCATCTCTTTCTAAATCATTTTCTATCATCTAACATCAATCTATTTCATTCTAAGGTTTATTCTCTTATATTCTATCTCAATATCATCTTCACATCACCTATCTCTATCTCTTATCAACTAACTATTATTTCATCTCACATTCTTCTTTTTTTCAAGAGAACATTCATATCTTTAATGCACAAACAATCTCTCGAGGGGGCATTACACCCTAAGTATCACCGGGGCATACTGGCACAGGAAATTTTTCATTTTCTTTAAAACAACGTCATTTCAACATTGTCTCAAAGAGGGGCAAATGTAGACACCTAAAAATGTCTCATTGATCATGTACTAATTATTCTTCTAATTAGTTAAATAATTCTTTAATTCTTTAATTAATTTAATTAATTGTTTCTTCTAATTTCATATTTCCTCATCTTACTAATTATTCTATCTTCTATTTCTATCATCATTTAATCATTTTAACCATTTTCTAAATATTAATTAAATATTTATTATTTAATTGATTCTGATTAATTCCCCAATTTAAATAATCTTTATTATTTAAATAAATTACTAATTATTCAATTTCTATCTCCAATCATCTAATCATTTAACCATTTTCTAAATATTAATTAAATATTAATTATTTAATTAATTGTGATTTAATCCTTTAAATTAAATAATCTTTATTATTTAATTAAATTCAATTTCTAAATAATTAAATAGTTTCTTTAAATTATTTAATTAACTAATGAATTATTCCATTTCCAAATCCCCAAATTCTAATTTCATTTAATTTCATATTCTTCTAATTTCTTCCAAATTCAAATACATGTGCATGATTTCAAAAACCAAATTGAAAATCAAAGTCAAGTTCTAAATATATTCAAATACTAAATTGAATTAAAATAAATTCAATTATTTGAATAAATCTCATGCAAAGATTAAATTGAAAATCTAAATCTAAATGCAAGCACATGCTAAATTAATTAATTCAATCAATTAATTAATTAAATCATTTATCTCTTCAACTTCTATTTCCATCTTTCAATTAGCTTTTTCTAAATTAAGCTTTTTGTGTCATCTTCTTTATTTCCTCCAATCATTTTTTTTCTTCCTTCAGTCAGCTTTTTCTCAATCAGTTGACTCAATTAATCTATTCAATCTATTGAATTTCACTCCTACAATCAGCAGTTCAACTATCAATTTTCATTTGAGCTCACCTGAGTTCCACCTCCTAATCAATTTGTTCCACCTTTCAATCAATCTTCTCCAATTTTCTATATATTGATCATCCAATCTCCATTTTCAATAATCATGAACTTTGAATCTTTGTGTCACTTGCAGGTTACTAGTGCAATATCTGAGAGCCATCATGCCACAGAGAAGTGAAGAGAAATGGAAGCAATATGCAATCTTGGAATAGGGAGTTTCATTGAATTATTATAATTTTTATTTCTTGATATTGCATCGATTCATTGTCTTGTTTGTTAGATTCTTTGATTAGATAGGGATTTGTGATTTCCCTTGATTTCTAATTGATTATTGTTTTGATTAAGATGAATTTTACATGCATGATACATGTGTTTGAGGGTTTCCTTGCATGTACCCACAACTTTGTATCAATGTTTCTCAACACTTGTGTAGCTGTGTGTAAGGAATTCCCATTTGACTATGAGTTAGTCCACGCCTTGGGTTTCTAATGGCATCCTGATTCCTATAATTAGTGGTGCAAGTCACCCAAGGCAATATCAAACTAGGTTGGCTCTCCATATTTTTTTGTGCACAACTTTCACCACCATTCCATAAAATCCTAATTCTAATAGCCCCGTGGAGTCCTCAATTTCCTCCATTCCCTGTCTATTCCATATTCTTTTATTTTCTATCTAAGATCATTTTGTTATTATTGGCATATTCCCTCTTTGTATTATTCATTTAGGTCATATTATTCATATAGATTGGATTACTTATTTATTTCATTACACTACTCACATCACATAGGTTGCACTTAGATTTCATCACATAAATAAACAACATTAATTCATCCATGTAACATTACATTCATTTAAATTGCATCACAAATCATTTTACATATACATAATCATCATACATCTGCATATATACACATCAAAAAGCACAATCACACATCCTGCATTCAAAAATGTGTTAGCAACATATCATAGGCATACATATATAAGCATCGACACTGCATCACAAATAGGTCAGCACAACATATCCATATATCACATCACAAGAAAAATAAAGAGAATCCATCACGATTAAAGGTACACACATCATCCATCATCACAAAATCATATATATATATATATATATAAAGAGATGAGTATGTCTGTCATAATACAATGATTGACCCGAAGGGTCAAAATATGATACACAAGCCAAAAATGGAGCTAACTCTCCCCTCCTGTCTCCCCACTCCCCTCTGTTGTACCTCCTCCACCTGATCCTCCTGCCTCCCCTCCTCTCAGTGGCTGAAAACCCACTGATCCACCTGTCTGCTGACTCTGTGATGGCCACTGACTTTGGGTCCTATGAGATCGCACACTCTCAGTGTACAAGGTTGCTCATTGTGCTCCAGGTACTACTCTGTGATATAGACCCCTATAATACTCTGCCTCTCGAGCTGTGCTCTTTGCCCTATCCCGCTGCTGCATAAAATTAACATAAATCTGCCCAAGCCCTACAGGAACCAACACCTGGCAGGCTGCATCCCTCTCCCCCCACAGCTGTGTCACATCCATCTCTTCCTTCTATACTTTGGCCTGAAGCCCTGCTAACTCGACATCCTGCTGACGAATAACATCCTGAAGGCTCACTATGTTTGTCCCTGTTCGAGCCTCTTATAGCATCCTCTCCGACTCCTCCCTCTCCTGCCTCAAGGCATCTACCTTTGTCCTCACAGTATGGAGGCTCTCCGTCAAATCCAATATCTCCCACATCAGCTGCTCCACCTCTGCCCCCATGATCTCCCTCCCAGCCCTCTCTATTTGTAGCTCATCCTTAATAGAATGAAGCCTCGCATAAGTATTATCCCACTGCTACTGTACTCTATCAAAGTCAGCCTATGAAACCCCTCCCCTCTCCTCCACCTATGCCTCAGGAGCATCCATAGGTACAGCCCCCTCTCCCCCACCAACCACGGCCTTTGCGGCCTCTTCTACTAGGGCATCCTTTCCCTCTCCCTCTCCCTCCTTTGGATCCCTCCTCCATACTACTCGGACTCCTCTCTAGTGTCCGCCCACACCACGCCCTGCACCAATCACAACTCTCTCTCCTGGGCCATCATCCTCACCACCGACCACCTGATCTATCATCGGCTGCAACTCCTCCTCCTCCAAAACCCCAGGAATGGTAAGGTGTATTGGCAAGTGCCCCTTCCACCAGCTCCTGCATCCACCTGTAGTACCTGGATCCTCAGCTGCTCCCATTTTCTCATCCTAGACCAAATGAAATGTTGTTTGGAAACTGGTCCTTCCCTCCAAGGGACTCGCCATCAGGCCCCAATATCTCACCTCCCGTGTAATCCAAGGATACACTATGATGTCCCCCACTATATTTTGTACCTGCCCAAGCTGTCTGGCCACTCTAAATGGTGCATAATACTCCATAATATACACGAACTTGCCAAAAATCCACATCTCTACCCCATTCCAGTGCAGCTGCCAGTCATCCCCCCATCTCTCACAACCCCAAAATGGCTGCAATGTAAATTGCATAAGCTCATCCAAAATCCTCCGCTAAAACCATACAGACCCTATCTACGTATAATGCAACAGTCCCCTGTATCTATCCACATATGGCTTTTGAGCCTGCCTGTCCTGTACCCCCAGTGGGCGAGTAACTACAATATGCTCCCAAGCCCAAATATGAAGAAGTGTAACTCCTACAGATAAACTAGCATACTCCCTATACACCACCAGATGCATATCATGGTATAAATGAGCTGGCATCATTGCTCCCCATGCATACTACACACCATCATGGATCATGAAATATAGGCACCTGCTCCATCCCACAGGTAATCCATGCCCGCCCAAATCAGGAATAATCCGCTCGCTCAAAAATCCAAAAATAACCAATACCACCTGAGGAATCTGCCAAACACCCATTGCCCTGCCCAAATGCATCATGCTCCTGTCCAGCATCGGTGGGGTCTCATACTCACAAACCTCCCGAAGGTAGAAATCCGCTGCATCCAACTGATACTTTGGGATGACACCACGAATGGGGATCTTCAAGATCCTCCATACATCCAAAATAGTCACTGTCACCTCCCCAGTAGGAAGATGAAAGGTGTTATACCTACTGTCCCACCTCACCACTAACATTGTCATCATCGCAGTATGCACTCGTATCCTCGGCTACCTGCCCACATAATGTAATCCAAGAGCGGCTAGCACCTCCAACTCATCACGGCCTAACTCTTGATATAATCTCAACGTAGCATACCAATGCTCCCTTGAAGCCAACGACCCCAACTCCACCTACATCCAACAAATCAAATTATTACTTCCATGTCCACAAACCTCCTCGTACCTGCCAGAACCAACCATACCCTCACCCTATCCCAAAAATTCTAAACCTAAACCTAACCTCCCTCCTCCTGAGTGCACGCACTGATTTATCCAGCGCTCGCGCCAATCTACAGGAGCTCACACTAATAGGTAAAAGCCTACCTCCCTAGCCCTCCTTCCAACCATTGTCAACGTGAGCACCCATGCACTAGTGCGAGCGCCCATGCACTAGTGCGAGTGCCCACGTAAACCCTTGAGTGCCCACATCGAAGCACGATCGTTCGCACCAAAGCGTGAGCAACCACACTAATCCCCCCGATCCCCCCAAAACTTGTTCTACCTATCCCCTCCCAATGAGTGCCCATGCTATTTTCTAGCACTTGCGCTAATCTAGGGGTGCGCGTGCTGAAACAGCGATCAACAGATGTGCCCTGCCAATTCTATGCCCTAAAATTATCCCTAATTCTACCCCTAACCTAGAAATTCCAAAAGATGGGATGGTCCTACATACCAGTGGTCCATAACTATTGGGTCTGTCCAACCTTCAGATCCTCTCGGTGAGATGATCACGGATAGGAATGCGGTCCATCTCTCCTTCTCTTCTTCTATTCTCTGAGTGGCTCCAAGGCTTGTGTTTAACAATGACTCCTCATTGGGCCCTTTATGGCTTATATGGGCCCCCGCGAGGGCCCCTTCCCTCTGTAGTCTCACATCTTCTATTCTTCCTTCTAGATTTTTTGCATCTACTTCATATCTCTTCCTCACTTATCTCCTCCACTAAAATCCTTCTTTCTTTATTTTCAAGAATTTTTCGTCAATTTTCTTCCATAAAATTCTCAAGGGGGCATACACCTCCCATGCTTTACGCTAGGGCATTTGTTTCTTCTTCTTCTTCTATCTTCTACCCATCACCAAATTTTCCATTGCGTAAAAGAGGGGCAAACTGTAGACACCTAAAAATAATTATTTTAATTGTTTTTAATTCTTGACATAATTAATTTAATGAATTATGCCAATTTTTATTCTCCTCAATATTAATTAATTATAATTAATACTCTCACTATAGTCTATGATTGATTTATTTAATAAATCAACTCCCTTTTATTCTTCTAAAAATCTTCAATATTAAATCTTCTTGATTCCTACAAATCATCTTTTCTTAACCCATCATTAACCTAATAAATTCTTCTAGAAACTCCCTAAGCTCATTTAGCATTATTCTTCTAATTTTTATTTCCCTCCACTCATTCTCTCTCCTAGTCAAATCCTCCTACAAATATTATCTATCCTAATCCCACCTAACCTTTCCTCTAATCCCCCTCCTAATGAGCCGATAGTAGCTTATCATCATGATTAGCCACAAATTCAACTCCTTGTCCCTTCCATCCAACCACTCTCCTTAAATGCCCTTTTCCTAGGTGAATGTGATATTTTCAAAATCTCACATTCCTCTAGGCATCTCATCTTCCAAGAAATTTTTAATTCCTTCTTATTCCTCCAATTCCCATGATCATCCCTTTTTGAAGAATTTTTAATTCTTCCTCTCCATTCCTCAAGAAATGTCCCATCCCTTGCTCTTCTCAAGACACATTGGGAAGACTTCCCAATGTACCTTGAGGATTGTGGAGACAAGAAATGCCTTTAAGGCATATCTCTTGGTCTCCACACCTCCTCTTGGGTCTTGTGTGAGGTCACAAGAAATCCTGACCCTCCATCTTGGGTCAATCCTAGCCCTTCATTTTTCTTCTCCTCTTCCTATAAATTGAGGACTCCATCCCCTCACTTATCATCTCCAATTTTAGCAAGTTCATGCTATTATTTTAAGCCTAGAAAATCATATTTGCATCCTCACCATGCCAAAATTATCCTTCATCCATACTTAGTCATATTATCCATCTCATCCCTCAAAATCCATTTTATCCATTTGTGCACAATGTTGGAGAGCCAACCACATCAAGCAATCTAGGAGCGAATTGACATCATGTTGGAGGGATTTGGGTGCACTTCAACTCCATCCAAGCTCCATCTAAAGGAGAAGGTAAAGGTTGTAAGGTATAAGCATTTGTTTTTTTATGTTTTTATGTGATTTGGTATATGCTTTTTGGTTTCATATGTGTTTAAGTTTTTAATTAGCATATTAAGAATCCAATCCACCTTCCACACTTTTCCCCTCTTCATAAACAAGCCCCTAGAGAATGGTATTCTAGATTAGACAAATATCTTTTGAATCCTGGTTTCACTAAAGGTAATGCTGACACTAACTTATATTATAAGATCACTGATAATGATATATTGATTGTTGAAGTCTTTATTGATGATATCATTTTTGGAGGTGAGGATAAGTTATGTATGTAATTCTCTGATCATATGAAGAATGAATTTGAGATATCTATGATTGGAGAGATGAAATTTTTCTTAGGTTTGCAGATTACTTAGACTGATAAAGGTATTTTTATCTGTTAAACTAAGTATGCTAGAGATTTGTTGAAGAAATTTGGTATGGAAAATTCTAAAATAGTTGGTACTCCTATGGTTACAAGTGAGAAATTGACAAAGAATGATGCATCAGCTCTGATAAATCCTACAAGGTATAAATCTATGATTGGTGGTTTGTCATAGCTGACTCAAACTATACCAGATATAATGAATGCAGTTTGTATTGTATCAAGATATCAGAGTGATCCTAGAGAGAATCATGAGAGTGCGGTGAAAAGTATTTTTAGGTATTTACAAGGAACAACTAAGTATGGTTTGTGGTATCCTAAAAATGATGAATTTATATTATGTGCATATACAGATGCAGACTGGGCTGGAGATGTTGATGACTAGAAGAGCACATTTGGTGGAGCTTTCTTTCTTGGAAAAAAACTTGTTTCATGGATCAACAAGAAACAATCATGTACTTCTTTATCTACTACTGAAGATGAGAATGTTGTTGTTGCTACTAACTGTACACAAGTTCTATGGATGAAGCAAATGTTGAAGGATATAAGGGTAGATTGCAATGAAATGATAGTTATTCACTATGATAACTCTATTTCTATTGACATATCAAAGAATTCGGTATTTCATTCTAAGACTAAGCACATTTATATCAAGTATAATTTTCTGAAAGAGAAGGTGGAAGCAAATGAAGCCAGACTGGTTTATGCAAAGACTAAATAGCAGATTGGAAATGTCTTCACTAAACCCTTGCCTAAGGAATCATTTGAGTACTTCAGAGATAGATTGGGAGTTTCTTCCCCTCTGATAGAGACTTGATTGATGCTAACTGGAATTAGTCTGACATGCATTATCAGAACTATCATTCATTCTAGATTGATGTGTTGGTGCTACTACTAAGGGGGAGTAGTTAGCTACGTGGTTCAGAGGATTTATGATTTTTCTTTGATGTTTATGTCAGATTTATAGCATTGATGTCAAAGGGGGAGAGAAATTTATGTGAAAACAAAGCTTAATAGGGATATCATTCACAGGAGGAGTTTGGTCTGTTGGTTCAGAACTTCATTATCATATCATTTTGGGAGATGTTTGGATGTCTTCCTTTGGGGGAGATTTGTTTGACATTTGTTGGCACTTGGATGTTTTTAACATCTAGTGTTGCCATCAATGCCAAAGGAGGAGATTGTTGGAAATTTGGAGGAATTGATTATGTGTTGCTTTGATGTTTGTCATTGATGTCAACACTAGTTTTTTTGTTGTCTACCGGGTTCTAGTAGAGTGGTTGGATTATGATGTTGATCTGGATATCTTCTTTGGTATGTTCCATCTTGTGGAGTTGGTTTGGATTGGTTATTCATGTATTCCTGATGCGTATCACATTTATCTGGTTTGGAATTTCATGATCTAAAAGCTATCATTTGTTCTAGTAAGCCTTTTGGTTACCGGTAAGGGTTTTACCGATAGTGCTTTATTAAAGATCTTTTGATGAATCTGATAAGTGGTGTTGGTGCAGCTTCTAGAAGGTTATCAAGATGTTGATGGTTATCTTGTTTGTGTTATAGTTGATTGGTGGTGTTTCATTTAGCTTATGGCAACCTATTTTTTGTTCTGGTCTTAATATTATTCCGCTAGGTTATGAACCAGTTTATGTAACATGTTGGTTGATGCTCTCGATGCATTACCGATTAGATTTATTGTTTCGTTTATGTTGTTTTGGTCTTAGGCCAACTTGGTTTATCATTGGTTTGTGGGATTATGTGACAAATTTATTGTATCATCTTTTAGGTGGCCGACCTACTTGTTTAGGTCCCGGGTTGGTATAAATATGATGTAAGATCACTTTGTAGATCATGGGATTAAGGTTACAAAATTATCTATGTGTGAATAAGGTTGTAATCATATGCAGAGGTTTTGGTTGATCATAGGTGATCGAATTGGGTTTGTTTAAGAGGTTTAAGACCTCTAGTATTGAGCTTAACTGGAACTATACTCAGACATAGGAGATGATATTCTTGCAGTTCATTCATCTTTTTGGATTGTAGTCTAGATTTCTTTTGTAGTCAGTGAGGCTCCTTTCATGATGAGCTATGTGTTGTAGGTTGTTTGCCTTCCTTCATGTGCAAGCCCCTCTTATTGTAATAACATACTTACTGTAGAAGTATTATCTGACCATGGGTAGGCTTTCTACCATGGTTTTTCCCTTTACCGGGTTTTTCAAGTACAAATCATGGTGTTTTGTGTTATGGATGGTTGGTAATTGTTCTGTGATTTATGTTTATGCTTAATTGTTATATCTGCTATTTCGGTATTTGGTTTATGCATTCTGGTAAAAGTTTTTATGTGCTTAAAGTGTCATAATCTATTGACAACTGATTGACCCCCCCTCTCAATTGTCCATTGGTTATCCTAATAGGCTCTTCCCAATTCACAGATGAAAAACACAATTAACATATAAGGACTCTTAGTTGGAGAAGACTTGACTTATAAAACAAATCCATAATACGATAATACAATTGTATACATACACATATATATTTCCAATAACATTCAATATTACAAAATGACATAATAATAATAATATCAATTATATTGGTTTGGAACATTTGGAGGAGTAATTCTTGATGCTCATACTAGTTTTAGGGGCCTACCGGTCAATGTTGGTGATGGATTCTTGTTCAATTCGCAGCTTATGGAGGTGTAATTTTGATGATTTATATAGGTTTGGGGCCTACCGGTTCAACCTATTAAGCTTTAATCTCATTGATTCTAATCTATCTGGTATAATAGATTCGGTAAGGGAGTCATTTTGTAATTGAGTACCATAGTACTGGTATTGGAGGTTCTCTTGTGAACTGGTAAATAAGTTATCATATCGGTATTTAAGTTTCGGTATAACACAATCAGTTACATTGGCGTTTTCTTCTGTGGACCGGTATTCACATCTGTTCATTGGCAACTTCAGTGTACCGGTATTCACATATGCTCACCGGTAACAGGTGTTAGTCTCTTTGGTTAATGCAACTGGTATAACAGAATTGGTGGTGGAGATATTTTGTAAATCTGCAGTGTAGTACCAGTAATGGAGGCTCTCTTATGAACTGGTGAATAGGAAAACATACCAGTATTATAGTTCCGGTATAACTCAACCGATGATGTTCCTTTTTCTGCAGTTGACCGGTATACACATATGCTCACCGGTAACTAGTTGTGGCGGCTCTACAGTGCTCTGACATGCACAATTTTGTTTATCAAGATCAATGATAACCGGTTGTGGGGGTTGTTTTTAAGAGTTCTCTTGGATTTATCTAGTTCCACTAGTCTCAATTTTGGCCTCTATGAGGTTTGTACTATGGGAAGATCTCATCTTTTTCTTAGGATTTTTTGGGGGTCCCTTCTTATAGCTCCATTTTTTCTTTCTCCATTGTATATGAGCAAGGTTATAGGGTTTTTTTCCTGGTTCTTTCCCTATTGTATATATACTAATATTATTATTATTTTAAATGTCATTTTGTTTATTGTTATTATATCATTATTTTATTATTTTAAATATTTTAATTTATTTAATATTCATTAAAACGTATTATTTATTGATTATATATATATATATATATATATTGTTATTAATAATTAAATTGGTTTGTTTATTTTTTTAAACCAAAGGGGAGAGTGGGTGGCGCATGGGTGTTGTGCAACAACACACCCCACGTGGTGTTGTTGCACCACCATGATGGTGGTGGTGGTGCCAAGCACCCTCCCGCCATTGTGGATGGTTCTTACATCACCACCACGATGGTGGTGGGTGTTGTGGCACCCCACCCCCATCGTGGAGGGTGCACTTCAACACCCAGCCCCACGTTTGGGGGTTAAATGTAGTTTTTTATTTTTTTGTATCAAAAAACAATTTCTTACAAAGGAAACAACAGAAACAGGGGGAAAATGGGTTTTTTAACAAGGAACCCAAAATATAGAAATGCAGCCCCAATTTGAGATTTTCTTAGGGGGATATAATAGACAATCTACCCCCAATTCCAAATTTCTTAACAAGAAATCGACAACAAGGTTTTAAACCAAAATTAGTGTTTGAAATCAATTTTTTCTGTTGATTTCTTTCCACATCCCAACTAGAGAAATCCATTTCTTAAATGTGAAATTAAAATGAAGGTTTTTCACCCAACAACTTGAAATAACATCTTTTTTTGCAAATAAAAAACCCATTGAATGAAATTAGATTTTAAACTTATGAGAGGAAGAAAAAACAGAGATTTTCTTTCCAATTTTTCTTTGTTTTTAGATCATGGAAGAGAAAAAAAAAAAAAGGAAAACAAGGAAAGGAAAAACCTTACCTCTTCCTGAAGGAAAATGGTGGAAGAAATTTGGGGCAATAATCGATCTTCTAAGAGCAAGTTCCCAAATCCAAATCTACAATCCTTCCAAAAAATCTCCAGAATCTTCCTCCCTAGAAGACCAAGATTGAAAAGCATATGAAAAGCCCAAAAATGAAACCCTAGCTCTCTTTTTGGCAAATGAAAAGAATATATTGGGATTAAAATATTCCCATTATAAATTTCATGAAATTTAAAAATCTATTTTCTCATTAGATTTAAAAAAAAAATTCAAAATAGAAATCAAATATTAAAATATAGTAAAATATGGTAAACAAAATATTATAACTTATTCTCTTCTAATCATTCAACTTACGCTTTTATATATATATATACTTGATTTAACAATCAAACAGACCAATTCGTTAAATAATCAAACTTCTCAATATTAAGTAAATAGAAATCAAGTTCGACATTAAATAAATATTATAATTAAAGTAATCAAGGTAAATAACTATTTTGAGATTAAAATCGTCAAATAGTTAATAAAGTCAATAACGCAAAATCAATAAATATTCGATAAATTAAATTGGCTTAAAATGTAAATTGTCAAATATGATCTCAAAATCTCAATATGAACACCAATCCAAATTTAAATGCAAAAATAGTAAATAATTTAAAAATCATTAAATCTTAATAACTGTAAAATAACACTTACTCATAAAATCATAAATTACTATTAAATAGTCATGCAACCACCGAAAATCAATCACCACAATTAAATAAATTAAAAAATAAATCAATCATTTTACTCAAGGAACTTAAATAAAATAACTGAATAATCAACTCACCATGCCACATACTCACAAGTCATGACAATGATGATGACATGGCGAACTTCTCCAAGACTGATGACAAGGATTCGACGATAAACGTAGACCTAGAGTGTGGGTAGGGAACCAACAACATCTCCAAACCACATATTACCATTGGGAAGAGGCACGCTCGCACCCGGTTGCCCGAGAGGAATGAATGCCTTAGTACCTGCAACCCTACAACCAAAAAATGATACATGTGCATATATATGTGTCTACATAACAAACAAGTGGAGGAATGTTGCAACGACACATCCCACCCACAATGAGTGATGTGACACTGATTCCCCCATGCATACAGTCAAACAATAGTCATACAATGAGAAATGCATCATACATAAATCAGAACTGGGGTTAGTATGTCCATCACATAATAAAGCAAAAGTAAATGAAATCTATCCATCTATGCTTCAAACACAACATAAATACATATAGCAAAGCAATCATCATTCAACATCTAAATCACATAAGGTCACAATGAAGCATGAGCAAAATCAATATTATCCAAAGTCAGGAAGCATACAATATCTATCAATGATCATCAATGAAGCACATATAAAAGACAAAATACATCTATGCATCATGTGAATCTAATCAAGTCCATCATATCCATTGCACAAAATGAATGTCTAATCGAGTCTATCAAAATGGAATAAGAGTCTACTCATGTGTGGGCATTACAAATCCAAGCAATCCAAACGCACCCCAACTACAATTCTCTACAATTTTTCTTTCAAAGAACCAACCTCTGTCCAAATTTTATTTTCGAGAAACCTTTTCCAAAAAATACCTAAAAGGAAACAACAAAGAATCCCAAAAAAAAACCCCATTCTGAAAGTTTTCCAAACTATGGAAAGGTTTTTTTTTTTTTTTTTTCCAAAACTCCTCAGAGGAAAATAGAAATTTCCTAATTCACTCATGCACGCATAGAAGACTAAAAAGCCACTCATTTAGAAACTCTATTAATTTTAATTAAAAATTCCAATAAATTTAATAAACAATTTAATTTATTTCAACATGAAAATACAACTCATTTAACCACTAAAATAAAGCTTTTATTAATATTTATATAAATCAATCTTTAATATTAATTAATTTATTACTAAATCAACAACACGTATTTTTTTACTACTTTAATACCTTAATACTAATATATATAAATCAATTATTTATTACTCATAATTAATAACAATTAATTAAATAAATCACCAAAACTAATCAAGACATATAATGATTAATAATTAAATTCCACCAACATATTAAAATATAATTCAATTAAATAATAATAAAGCTTTTATTTAATTCAATTAACAAAGAATTATTATTAATTAATTCATTTACCACTTAATATTAATTTATTAACCAAATGATTAAGTATTAATCTATCCCCCTTAATAACTTTATACACACAGACACAAACATCAATCATCAATTATTGGTAAGTAATAATAATAATTAATTTAAATTAAAATCAATTATCCATATTACTAGCTATATTGATTAGCATTTAATATCGAATATATCTATTGATAACATTACTGGAAAGATATAATATGCAATACCTCCTTATTTTGTAATCAGTTGAGAGGGGCATTGTTTAAAAGGGAAACCAACTATTAATGATCTACTACCTTTGAAAATTATTACTAAATACTTGAAGGCTTATTTAAATTTAACTGATACTATTTCCTTTAAATGAATCAGCTACTTGTGATTAGTTCAACTAACCTTGAATTACTCAAGAGATTTAGTTAGTTCCAATAATAATTTATTCCTTAGAGAGAGATAAATATTATTTGTCTCAATAGAATTTTCCAATCCTTTCAAGTAAATTAAACTAGTCTTGTAATAATTTAACTATTGTTGTGAATATTGCATGACTAAAATAATTTAACCGTAAAAAGCTTATGAAAATATATGATCTTTTTTTATTGGTCACACATCCTTAAAATATTTCCAAATAAAATGAATAGATCAATATTATTTGTTTGAAGAATAAAAGTCATTCCCAAGGTAATCACCTGATAGTTTGAAATATATGTATAATTTATCTAATTATTTTGGATGGGAAATAATTAAAATTTAATGAATCTAAATACTCAAATACACTTTTGAAAGGACAATAATAAAACTTTTAGAAATGAATCTAGTATTAAAATGAAATTATTAATACTAATTGCTTAAGGGAAAAAATTAACTACTATTGAACCAAAATATTAGGTGTTTGAAATGAAAATTAAAATAATTAAAATACTTTGGAAAGATAAGCTCAATTATACTTGGGTATAGCCTAATTTCTTAGATCATTTTAAGAATAAGTATACTTAACAAATAAAATAAACTAATTTTCTTATGAAAGATTTAAGTATTTATTTAATCATCATAGTGACAAATCAATTAAAAAAAGAGTCAAAGAAGTTAATATCATAAGTTCCATTAATCCTTTTTTTGATTGATTATTTATAAAATAATATGTCTAAAATTATTTACTTGGAGCATAACATCTATCCCCAATAATTTACTTATTAACATTATTTTAAATATATAAATTAATTTGATCAATCTATCTTTCATGTTGTTGTATGTAGCATAATTAATTGAATAGAATTCATCTTCCACCTCCAAAGCTTTCAATGAAAATAAAATCAATGCTTCATCTTGTATTCATAATTTTTTTTATTTATTTCAAAGATGATCCTTTTATGAAATCACCTATATTATTATATATGCATAATAGTTTTCTTATTTTACTTTATTAAATATTAAAATAAAAAATATAAATGATAAACTATTATTAAATTTAATATATAAATCAATATTGTAATTATTTACAAGAATCTTGATAATAATTATCTTAAAATTGTTATTTATCAATAATTAAATATATTTAAAATAAAAAATAAAGTTCACACACACACACACACACACACACACACACACACACATATATTTCCTTTCTTATTTCTATTTTTAAATTATAGCTTATTTAATATTTACTTAATAAAATATGTATTCAATTAAATTCTCAATTTAAAAAAGTCAACCCCTTTTTCGCTTCATCTAAATATTGATATACATCAAATAATATTTAATATTTAAATTATAAATATTTTTATTTAATTATTATTATTATTTTTTCAATAAAAGTGGAGAACCACTAATTTTATTATTATAATTTTTTACAAACCTGGTTCAAAGAGCACTGGTAGGAAAGAAGTAGGCAAAGAAAACCTTCGGTCTTGCTCATAAAAAAACCATTAGAAAGATAGCATGTACAATTACATCAAAAATGAGATATGAGACCTCTAAACCAGTCCAACCCATCCCAAAAAAGCTTATAAGCCAACACCGATAACAAAATGATAACCCAACCCATCCAAAACTTGTGTGCCAATTACAAAATCACCTACCAAAGAGCTCAAGAGAAGGTGAAGCAAGCAAGCATCAAGAATGAAGAAACCAATTGCTTGGACCCTCATCTGGAGGAGGCAAAATCACCTCAAACTGAGAACCAATCAAAAACTGATCATTTGGAGCAACCACCTGCAAAGGTCCCACCATGCTTGGGAGAGACATAACTGCATTCATAGAGTCAAGAAGAAAGTGTAAACCTGAAAAAACATTTACAATAGTAGCCAAGGTAACCGGTGAAACATGATCCAAGAAGGCTATAAGAGAAAACATTGTATCATCATAGATATCAGAAACCAAACCATCTCTTAATAGTGAAAGTAATTCACAATTCCAACCATTAGATAATTGTTGATACTGAGATAAAAAGCCACCATAAGGAAAATGACCAAATTCAAAACGATAAGAAGACATAGCACTATCCAAATCAAAAGAAGAATAAAAAGAGGGATGTAAGTATGCATCTAATAATGCCCAAACCAAAGAAGAATCCATGAGCATATCCATACAACTAGTAGAAAAATGAGAAGCCACTTCAGCAAGGAAAACATTAGAATTTTCCACCAGCCACCTCCTGCCCACCACCTTACGAATAACCAAAGAAAACTCTGAAGAATGTAATTTAAACAACCTGCCAAGCTTCTCATCATCGAAGGCATGAGTATCCTGAAAGTCACAACTCTTAATAGGAAACGAAATTCTGTAACTAGCAATTTAAACAACCATCAAGAAAACCTAGAAAAACTATAAGGGACAAACAATACAAAATGCATAGAGTCGGTGAGAATATATATATAAAAAAAGAAACATCATTAATCGATAACCTCATAGCACAAGCACCCATAAAATCACACAAGCCTGATAGATACTAGTGCGAAACCATAAATCCACATGAGCCGTAATGCATTCCCCATACCAACAAATGCACACATGCTACCACACCTCAAAGAAGAAATCATTAATAATGCCTAAAAACATAAAACTCGTGCGAAGAAAAGCAGTTCGGGAGATATCACAAATCAACAAGAGAATATCACCTTACCCAAGACGTCACCAATCAACACATCAACTCAGAAGCTAAGAACTGGCCAACACATTCCTTGCAATTATGAATAAGGATGCAATCTAATGCCATCAAGTAGAGAGCCAAAAAATAGGCCCCGTACTCCATCCCACCCAAAATGCATACATATTAATAATTCCAAGCAAAGTGCAAGGTCGAGGTAGAGCTAAAGAGGATGACCCAAAAATATTCAAATAAAATCCCCAGGAAAGCATTAATATCTCATAGGAAAAGGAGGCAGGAAACACACATCTATATCCTCCAACATTTGAATATTCTCATCTAATGCCTTATTAGCCAAAAAAATTGCAATGAAATTTGCTTCCCTATAACAATGAGAAATAGAATATGAATTAAAGAACTTAAGTTGTAACCAAATTTTATCCAACCAATATTGTAAATGCCAGGAATTACAAACTCGATTAGATACAACATAAAAGACCACCATAGAATCTCCTTCAATCACAACATCTTTAAAATTTAATAAAATTAACACATCTAGACCAACAAAGAGTGCTTGAAATTATGCAACATTATTAGTCCCATCCGGGATACACTAACACCTTGCTCTAATAATTTTGGAACTATCATCAGTAATCACCACCCCAATGATAGACTTACTCGTGTTGCCACATGAGGCACTATCAAAATTTAGCTTATACTTGGACCTAGGAGGTGGCAACCAAGTCACCTCCTTTCTGTTGATTTTAGAAGCCATATTCCTAGAAATAACACCCTAAGAAGGGAGTAAATGCAAGGTCGACCAATACCTCATAATCCAACTATCCCAAGAGGAAAAAGAACATCGAGAACCCAAACCCTTATAAATAAAAGCCAAAGAAGATTCTGAAATGGATTTCTCAATACAAAAAAGGACATCAGGCATAAAGGAAACCTTCTTCGTAAAAATTCTATTGTTCCTCTCTAGCCAAATATTCCAGATCAGAATAGAAGGGGCAATGTCCCACAAACAAGCATAAAAAAGAGGATGAGCACAAATAAGGCCAACTTCTAAATTGAGACTTTAAATCCCCACATAATGTTGCTGACCAATTCAATTTACCAAAAAGCCAGTACCAACACTTTGAAGCAAAAGGACAGTGAATAAAAAGGCGATCAACTGATTCCAAAGAACAACCGCATAATACACAAGGAAGCACAACAGTGATCCCAAGTCTATCTAATCTCATACCAGTGAGGACTCTATCCTGAATAGCCAGCTAAGCAAAAGAATCTGCCTTTGGAAGACAAACAATATACCAAAAAAGTCTAGAGGGCCACAATTCCCCCTATAGTTAGTAGATAAAAACTTATACCCAGCTTTAATCGAATACCCCCCAGACTTAGAATGGATCCAAATTAACTCATCACACATTATGAAAAAACAATTTGGTGCTTATTTAACTCCTCAACATAAGCAGACTTAATCTCTTGTCTAACAGGGAATGAATCTATCAATTTCCATCTAGCAACTGACACAAGACCAGACAAACCCAAATAAAAGTAATTTGCCACAAAAATTCCCCAAGATGACTTTAACAGAGACATGAGGGTTGACCAATCACTAATGCTAGTCAAAGCAGAAAAACCATTCCATATTTCCTCCCAAAATTTGGCTTTCCTACCATTATGCACAAGTCAAGATAAACAAGGGAGGATAACAGACCTACATTCAGACATAAAATTCCAAATTGCAAATCCTTTGGGAAGCGAGGAAGTTGTGAAAATAGTCTCCCTGGGGCTATTCCCTAAATATTTTGCAAACAAAATTGAAGCCCACTTGGAAGAAGGTTCTTTATATAACTTCCACACTAACTTAGCCCCTAAAGACAAATTTTGCCTACCTAAATCTCTAATAACAGCTCCTCCCCAATCCTTCAAAGAACAAACCTTATTCCAAGCCACAAATGGTATTCTATCCCTACCACTCACATTATCATTCCACAAGGATGACCTCAAAACTAACTGCAAATTAACAACTCCTTTCTTAGGAGCCTTTAAGACCGACATTAGAAAAATAGGAACCGCATTCAAAACAACCTTGATAATAATAATAATTAATTATTTTATAGCTTTATAATAACAATAATAATAATAATAATTAATTATTTTATAGCTTTATAATAATAATAATAATAATAATTGCTATTATTATTATTTGATCGATAAGAGACTAAATCTGAATCACTTTTGACTAGAGGAACTAACCAATGAGACCACATTTTGAGGGGTCTTATCCTTAGATATACACCTTATATCTCCTTGTGCCAATTTCATCTCTTGTTATCCCTCCATACACACCTTATTTATCCAATCCTTATCTCTCTATTAATCTCCTTATCACTCCAATCCTTATCTCTCCATTAATATCCTTATCCTTATCTCTCCATAATCATGCACACCTTATCTCTCCAAGACACATCTGCCTTCATACCACCACCATAAATTTCCCACCATCCTATGCACATGGTACTGACTATGTTGGGCATAGCATGGTCACCACTATGCAGGGGCTGTCACCCAATGCATCCTCCATAGATTGTAGATAACGTGGAAACTTTGCATCTAGTGTAGCACACCTACTACTCTTCAAGCCACACCAATCATGGCACCATTTGTGAACCTTTGTGGCACGCCATAGGGAAAGTCAAACATGATTTTTTTTACAACCTCCAAATGCTAACAAGGAAATCATGTGATGATCAACACCTGGGGGCAGGTGAAGGACACAACAACCGATGACATCGGGACATACGCTCCAACCAATAACCAACCTCCATAGACCGGGAACCACCCACAAAGTGCCACCTAATGGCCATGTGATACGTGCAGGGAAAACAAACACATTTTCCATCCACGGGGTTTGAAGCAGCATAAGCATGCAAAGTTTTGAACCCCAGACCTCACCTAGGAAAGGATCGCAACATACCATTATGGTGTGGTGCCATCCCCATTATTATTATTATATTTATTTTTACTTTTTTTAAAATATAAATTTTAAATATAGATTTTTACCTTTATGATTCATATTTATTATTTATAAATGTACTGAATTGAAAATATTTTTCCTTTTCCTTTTCTTTTTCAAAAAAAGAACAAATGGCTTAAAGCTTGAATAAAAGCCTCCACTTTATTAGGATTAAAATAAGACCCCAAATTTTGATTATTATTTATATGACATTAATATTGTTTATATGTTTATATTACACAATTTTATTTTTTATAAGATAGCTCGTATTTATAACTAATATTAATATTAAATATTCATTCTTTTGTGAATTATAATATATTTGATACATAATAAAATATAGATTATTAAATTATTATTATTTTTATTTAACACATTATAGAGGAATTTTCTTTTAGAGAAAATAAAGATTATTATTCTTTTTTTTTAAATATATAAAGAGAAAATATTTTCAATAAAAAGGGTGAAACTAATCAAGCATTTTTTTTAAATTCCTAATAATTTTCATGCATCAAGCATATGTATATAAAGAAGATACATGCATTCAAATATATAAATCCTTTCAAATAAACTACATGCATTCAGAAATTACATATTTTATCTAAATAAAAGCATTAGATAATGTTACCTGGAATCACATCCCTTTCTTTGTTGAATCAACCTCCTTCTCTTGTTTTGAAATCTTCAAGATTTTTATCCTCTTGCAATTCTTGATGAAAATTTTCACCAAAACCATATTCTAAATATCTCCCAAACACATTCACTCAAGGAAATTTTATTCAATCTAAATCAAATATCAAAGTTGAAATTTCATATCCCCTACCAAAATCCTAAACAACTCCAAAATAATATATGTATTCTACTCATCTTCCTTCAAAAACTCTTAACAAAATTTCTCATAATTTTTTTAATCAAAACTAAAACTAGTTTACAAGAACAAATCTGATAACATCTCAAATTTTATTTTATTTTTTTGTCAAATGCATACAATATCTTTCTAATTTATAGACCTTGAAGATGTAAAATAAATTTTACCATCTATAAGAATAATTTTCAAATTTAAGAGATTCTTCAATTAATATTTGTAAGAGAATATGCCAAAAATAAAATTGTAACTCCTTTGTTGTCAATTTATTTATTCCTTTCATTTTATCATAAATGAATTTTATAACTCCCATGTCGTAGCATTTGCTAAAATAATATTTATTCCTTTCAAAATAAATAAATATTGTAAATTTCACTTGTCATAGAATATGCTTATAAAAAAATTGCTCTTCTTTTATGCCAAGTGCCATGGCCTTTCCCTTTTCTCCTACACCATGTGCTTAATAAAATATATGCATTAAAATAAATATAAGATAAGTATTTACTTATTTTTAAAAAAAATTAAATTTATTACTTGCATCTATTTATTATTATAATGTAATGAATATATATACATATATTTGTGTGTATATTTTTGTTTTCTTAAAAAAATTAGTTATATATATATATATATATATATATATAGTAGTCTATTATTATTTTATTTATTTTTGGCAAGGTGTCAATGCCACTTGATATATTTTATTAATAATTTATAATTTTTACAATATATTTAAAAACTGGTTCAAACTAAGCTCCCAGAGAAAAGAACCTGATCATTGCTCATCAACATGACTATAGAAGAGAAGTAGTGAACAATCCTCTAACCGGAGCTAGTTACAAAATAGAGATCAACAAAGGAGCATGTAGGCTCATTTACAAATAGGAGCATGCAAGCTCATTTTACAGAATAGGAGCATGCAAGCTTATTTACAAAATAAGGACATGAAAAAGAAATAACATAGGTTGCCCAGTGAATGAAGAAGAGAGCTCCAAAAAGCAAGAGGACTAAACCAACATTGAAGGACAAATCCATCTTCATGGGATATCTTGAAGGCCCTGCAACAAAGAACTCTTGCAACCAAAATTGACATGCCCCTGCACCAAAAATCACCTGCAACTAATATATATATATATATATATATATATATATATATATATATATATATATATATATATATATATATATATATATATATATATATATATATATATATATATATATATATATATATATATATATATATATATATATATATATATATATATATATATATATATATATATATATATATATATTACAGAATGCAGAGAATTTGCAAGAAACACAAGGGTCCAAAACATAACTGACACCAACGACATGAGATCTACGGTCTGCCATTATAGACAAATGCCAAAGGAGAAGAGGTGAATGCGGAAATGCTAGAGAGAAATGAAGCCCAAAATTTTATGCCATAAATGAAAAGAAAGAGGAGATATATCATAAAAAATCTAAAAAAACCAAAAGAAGCGGCATCTAGAGATAATCATGAAAAGAACGCCACGCCAAACTTTAAATGGCATATGAAAGACATATTCCCAATGTGAAAATAAATATCTCCAGATTTCGCACCAAGAGAGAGTACCAAACACACGAACAACATCAATAACAACCAACTCATCATTAATGAATGCCAAGTGATGATGGAGTAAAGCAAAGTACCTCAAATCAAAACCAAATGGAATTATGAAAAGGAATACCTCACCAAGAGGAGAGAATATCAACTCATATAAACAAGCAATCATATAATAAGAAAAATTAAATACTTGACTCTCTAAAGGCTATACTTAATAGGTTTGGGAAGCTCATCAAATCAAACCCCAATCGAGAGGAATCAATAACAGTTTTGTCACAACCCGTATTAGCGAGGCAACTAGCCAATGCATTGCCTTCATGATAAACATGTGAGATGATGAGGTGCTCAAACATATCAAGAAGAGAACCCATATTTGTTCAAGAATATACCGAAAATGCCAATTATCAGCTTTTCTTGCCTTGCAAGCATTGATGACAATAGCTGAATCACCTTCAATATGAAGGTATTTGAAATTTAAATCCTAGCCATAACAAGATCTTCTAAAAGAGCACAGGCCTTGGTCATATTATTTATGCCAGAAGAAATTGGCATAGCTTTTAATGCTAATAAAGAACCCAAATGATCACAAAAAACCATCCCTATTCCTGAATCACCAAGATTTCCATGGGAGGATCCATCAAAATTCAATTTATAAAAAGGGGCATTAGGAGGATGCCATTTTATAGAATTTCTATCTCCAGGTGTTTTCCGAATCCTTGGAAAGGCGGGTGATACATGAGTAATGATACTTTTCCAAGAAGAAATCATAAAATTGTCCCAGGAAGAGAACTCTAAATTCATATTAAAATATTTCTGAACATGAGCATTAACTTGCTCAATAATACTTCTTTCCAAAATCCCAAGAACAATAGATAAATCTGATGAGTCACATCTAAAAATGCACTTGTTTCTTTCCCACCAAATGGCCCATATGACTGAAGAGGGAATTATAAACCACAAACAAGAAATAGAGAAGATGGGTACAAAACTGGCCAAGATTGAAACATGTCCCATAAAGATAAAGGCAAAGGGAATGAAAGAGATAACTTTTGGAGGACAAAATGCCAACAACTACTTACAAACTCACAATGAAGAAAAAGATGGTTGACATATTCAAGATCTTTACCACATAAGACACAAGAAAAGGAGGCTGCAATATTAAATTTGACTAAATGATCACTAGTCAAAATTCTATTTTGCAGCGCGAGCCAGGAAAAAACACCAGCTTTAGGTAATACTGAATTATTCCAACAGAACTAAAAGGCATGATGGGGAGCATTTTGATTGGCCATTTGTTAAACAACAAAATATCCTTCTTTAACAGAGTAGTTTCTTGATTTAGAAGGGAACCAAATAAGTTGATCTTTGATGTTAGAAAGGAAAGCCACTCGGTCTTGCAAAACAGATTTAAAATTTTGAATTTCTTGCAAGGACAATGGAAGAGTAGAGGGATCCTTCCATGAGACCTTGTGAGAAAATAGATCAACACTATCTACATAATCAACCAATCTAAATCCCCATGATTGAGAAAGAACAACTGAAATAGAAGCAAGAGAATCATGTTGCGAAAGAGGGGGAAAGCCATTATTCTCCCCCGAATGGACCTGCCAGGAGAGAAAATTAGATACCACTTCCCTACATGAGATCATAATTTTCCAAATAGCAGACCCCTATGGAGGATTAGAAATTGTGAAGATCCTAGCAGGATTCTGGAAATCCAAATACTTAGCCTGCATAATTTGGCACCACAAAGATTGGGGCGTAGTATACATAGACCAAACTAGTTTGCCCCCAAAAGCCCTATTTCTTTTAGATAAGTCCTGAATCCCAACACCACCAACTTGCTTGGAAAGAGACATCTTGGTCAAAGAAATCAATGGATTCTTTTTATCTTCTGTCATGTTATTTTTCCAAAGAAAAGATCGAATAATCTTTTCAATTTGGGAGATGATTGATCTGGGAACTTGAAGAATTGAGATATAGTAATTAGGAATTAGAGATAGGACCATTTTAATGAGAAGTATCCTACCTGAAAGAGACAACCACCTAGCCTTCCAAGCAGAAATATGAGATTTAAGTCTCTCAATAACCAAATTCCAAAATGAAGACTTAGCAGATCCCATAAAGAAAGGAATCCCCAAATAGGTAGAAGGAAGAGAGTCTACTCAGAAACCTAAGATATTCACAAGTCTATCAGCCACCAACTAAGGAGTATTAAAAATGAAGATCTTGGATTTATGGGGGCTAATTTGTTGGCCAGATCCAACAGTATAAGTATCTAGAATAAATTTAATATGAGTAGCCTCTTGAATAGAAGAAGACCCAAATAAAAATGTATCATCAGAAAAAAGGTTATGAGTGACTAAAATATCAGAATTAGCAATTAACACCCCTTTCCAAAAGCCCAGATCCCTTTTATTAATAACCAATCGACTAAAAGCTTCTACCATAATGATAAATAAGAAAGGAGATAAAGGATCTCCTTGTCTAACACCCTAGGTTGAAGAAAAGTATCTAGAGGGAGCTCCATTAATTATGACAGAAAATGAAGTTGTAGAAATACAACTCTTGATCCATTTACACCAGCTTTCAGAGAAACCAAATTTTCTCAAAACTTTGAGCAAAAAAGACCAGCAAACTTTATCATAAGCCTTCATCATATCAAGTTTGACCATAAAAGCTGGGATATTGGATGAATTTATGGAATGTAAAGTTTCATGAGCAACAATTGCTTCCTCATGAGTTTCCCGGCCCAAAACAAAACCTCCTTGTTGAGGAGAGATGATACAAGGAAGGAGAGTTTTAAGTCGTAAATAAATAGCCTTGGTGAAGATTTTGTAAATAGAGTTGCACAAAGAAATGGGTCTAAATTTAGCAAAAGTTTGGGGATTCTTAGATTTCAAGATAAGGGAAATATAAGTGATGTTAAAATTTTTGAGGATATACCCACCCCTCCTAGACTCCTCCAAAGCCATTAATAAGTCAAAACCAATAAAATCCCAACATTTCTGAAAGAACAAGATAGTAAACCCATTAGGACCCAGAGCTTTGTCAGGGGCCATGGAAAAAATAATAGAGTGAAGCTCATCTAAAGAAAAAGGCCTCATAAGAAAGTCATTATTCTCATGAGAAACAAGGGAGGGGATAGAATCTAAAAGAAAATCCACATGATGATCCATAGAGGAAGAAGAAAAAGAAGGAGATAATAATTCCTTAAAAAAAGACACCCCCTCCTCTCTAATTTGTTGATATGAATTAAAGACATAACCAGACTTAGAATCCTTAATACTAAAAATTGTAGAAGTAACTTATTTAAGCTTGGCTGCAGCTTGAAAGAAGGCAGTATTTATGTCACCTTCTTTAAGCCAAATCTCACGAGACTTTTGCTGCCAATAGATTTCAACCTAGGAGCAAAGGATCTCCCAGTAAGCTTGCAATTTCTTTTGAGCATCATTAGTGGAGGAATTAGTACCATGTCTAATAATCTCCTCATTAACAACCTTCAAATCATTGGCAACTCCCTCTTTTTCATGAAAAATATTCTTAAAGACCAATTTATTCCAAGCCATAATTTGAGATTTCACAAATTTCAGTTTGGAATAAAATTGAAACATCTTAGTACCTTTGCAAAATGGAGCACTTATACACCATTGCTTTAATAAAGAAATAAAATGAGGATGAGTGAACCACATTTTCTCAAACTTAAAAGAAGGTCCAACATAGGAAACATGATCCAATTTATCAAAATTGAGCGAAATTGGGTAATGGTAAGAATATGAGGAGGTAAGAATCTTAGAAGAAAAGGAAAAGTTGCTCAAACATAGGTTTAGGGAAATAAGAAATCTATCAAGGCGAGAGGCAATCTGGCATTTAGATCTCCTATTAGTCCAAGTGAAAGAACCATTAGAAGGGAAAATATCGAATAGCGCACTGTCTTGTACAAAGGAAGAAAAGTCATCAATAACCTTATGAGCTGTAGGATTACCCCCTCTTTTTTCATTCGGGGAAAGGAGAGTATTAAAATCACCCCCAACCACAATAAAACAATCATCATATCGTAAAAACAATTCAAATAAGGAATCCCATAAGTTAGTTTTATCTAAAGGAGAAGTCGAACCATAATTATTAAATAGAACAAAAGAGACTTCAAACCAGTCAACCTTTAACAACTGCCAATGAGAAGAAAAAGATAACATCTCAACTTTGACTTATTTAGGATTCCATAAAGTTATAAGACCACCAGGAACATGAACAACTTTCCAAAGGGACCATTTGGAAATTATGTTATCAAAAGAATCCCAAGAAAATTTAGACTCTTGCAATAAGATGATGTCCACTTTTGAAGAATCAAGAAATTTCTTGATCCTTCCCCTTTTGTCAGGGGCATTTAAGCCCCTAACATTCCAAGATAAAATCCTCATTTAGCACAAGGAGGGAAACATTCCCTCTTTGTTTTGACTTGGGAATAAAATTTCTCTACAATAGTGGATTGAATACCAGCCCCAATCTCCACCTTGATTTTAGCCAATTTTGGTTTTCGGCCCCTCTTCTTAGGAGTTTTAGCAATAGGGGGGAAACAGAAGGAGATTGCTCCAAGGCTAACTTCTGAGAGAAATCAAATACATACAAATTAGAAATAGTTGAAGAAGGACTATCAATAAGATTCACGTCCACACCTTCAACTGAATTTGGATGAGAAGAGGAAACATGAAAACCATCATGGACAGGCCCCGAAGAGGCAGATGCAGAAGAAAAAGAAAATTCGAGAAATTCCTTTGCAAAAATATCATCAAATAGATTAGAAGAAACTAAATAATAAAATATCTGAAGCAATAATCTGAATCTTCTCTTCATAAATGGAAAGAGAAGGAGACCTTGGAATGGGCAAAAAAGAATCACTATCAAAAATCAAACTATGAATAATTTTGGTATCATCTGCCAGACCCACAAAAGAAGAATGAGGAGAAGAATTAACAAAGCAATGATTTGTGCAACCATTAGAAGGTAACAACAATTTTGGAAATGGAACTAAAGGACAAGAAATTTGAAAAAAACTCGCAGAGGAGAACATAAAAGGTTCAAAACGAAATTCAAAAGACCAATAATCCTTGAAAGGACTAGGAAGAAACTTAACTGTGTTTGAAGAAACAGAACAAAACCAACGAATGAAAGATCGAACAAAGAAGAACATGACCAAAGAGCAGAGAAAAGTATTGTGACTCAAAAAGGGGTAAAATGACACATCCATCATTTCATCCTTCTTCTATCCTAATATTAGGGCATAATCATTAGCATCTTTTTCTTTGGAACAACATAAAAAAAATATTGTGACTCAAAAAGGGGTAAAATGTAGACATCTAAAAATGACTAATACATTTTCATCTTGTCATCACCTTCTCATTAATTCTTCTATACATAAATTTCATTTTTCAAGGCACATTTCAAGCCTCTAGATACTTCTAAAATGTATTTTAGTCCTTAAAAATGAGTCCCACTCATAGGTTGTCACTATAGGGGTTCAATTTTACATAAATAATAATAATTTTATATTTATAACATCAAAATCACCCTCCCATGCTCAAATCTTCATTTTGACATTAGACATATGTTGGCAAGAGACACTACATTGTTGTCCAAATGTTTTCATTGATGGCAACTAATGTTAGATATCCAATCCATAGTTCATGATTCATTCATATCGGAAGATTGATTGAGGTCCGGTGAGAAGAACAGGTCATCCAACAAAGTGTACAGTTTTTTGGTTGGTGATTCAATTGTGTTGAGTATTTGGTGTTGTGAATCTTGAATATACATTATGAATGTGTAAATTATCTTATTCCAAGTTTGTGTGCTTCAGTGTTGATTATTGTGTAAGTTGGAAGATCTGGTAGACATGTTTTTGAGTAAAATAGTGTTCATTAGTTGTAACATGTGAAGATTCATTATACGGATCTTGCAGATAGATTTTGGTGATTTTTTGTGTGTTCGAGGTTAGTGAGCTGACATATAGGAAGTGTGTTGATAATTGTTTTTGGTCCACATGGTTGTTTTAGATCAAATTGAGCTGACTTGAGTAACACATTTCATGTTGCGTGTTATGTGTTTTTTGGGCCGACATTAAATAGATCTAATTTAATGTTTCAGATATATATGAGCGATTGATATGATCATTTTTTATATTGGGAGATATGTAAAAGTGTGTATAAGCGATTGTGCGCAATTTCAAGTGCACAATTGAAGGATTTGTGCTTCAAAATACAACAAAATATCATGATAGAGCAATATTATAGAATAGAGTATTTTTTACTTAACTGAAACTATTTTGGCATTTGTAGATGTTGTTTATTAGTTTAGACATTTCAATTATTATATGTAATCATTTGTAAGGCAGTGAGCCTTTCGGGATTATAGCCCTTATTGTAATTTGAGCAGTGAGCTCTATGAAATGTGCCTAAATGCATGTGCATTCCCCTCATGTAATATTATTATACTTCTAACAAGGTATATTAATATTGTGGGTCTCAATCCCACAGTGGTTTTTCCCTTAACTGGGTTTCCACGTAAAAATACCAGTGTTATGGTGTTGTGGTTATTTGCTTTCTTTTTTTGCACTTTACTTTTATTCATTTGCATTAAGTGGTTTAGAGGACAAATTAAGGATGTTAAACACTGATTTGCCCCCCCCTCTCAGTGTTCCTTGATTCCAACAATTGGTATCAAAGCCTAGTTCCTCAGAAGAAGCCTAACAACTTGAGGTGGATCCAAGAAAGTGAATCAATGGATTTTGGTAATCTCAGACATCATCTTGTTGTAGCATTTAAGAATCTTGATCAATCCCAAGCTGAGGTCCGGCAAGTAAAACAAAACCTTAAGGATACTGAGAACTTCATTGAATCATTGAAGGATTAGTTGGAAAATTCTAGGGAAAAGAGAAAGGAACTTGTTGATAAGCTAAAGGAGAAAGAAAGTCAAAGCATTGATGAAGAAGTCTTGAAGGAGAAGATAGAAGGGTACGAGAGACTTGCTAGAGCTAACATAGTCCAGAAGAATGAGATGGAAGACATTGTGATGAGATTGACAAAGGAGATTGAGGAAAGGAAGAAGAATGAGGAGAAGCTTTCTCAGTTTCTAAAAGACAAATCTAATGAGTATTGCAAACTTGACTATGAAAATGGACAACTGAAGCTTGACCTACAAGACTCCAGACAACATGAGGAAGATCTTGAAAGACAAATTATCCTTCTTAGATATGATCTTGATGTTGCAAATGAGTACAAGGAGAAGTTCTGGGTTAGCTCAACCAAGCTTGATAAAATGCTTGCATGCCAGAAGAATCCAAATGATACTCAAGGTCTTGGATTTGAGAAAGGTGGAAGCTCTAAATTAGCACAACAAAAGAACAATTCAAGAAGGTCTTCTGTAAGGAAACCTAATGGTTATAAGTTTAATGGTAACTATTTTGTTTGTAATAAATTTGGTCATATGGCTATTCAGTGTAGAAATAGGAAGATCAATAATGGTCCATCTTTTACCGGTCAATGTTTCAAATACAATAAGTATGGTCATAAGGAAAATTTATGCAAAAGTGTGATGAATAACTTTAAAAATAGGAGAAATGGCAGATGTTATGAATGTAGTAGGTTCAATCTGGAAGGCGAGTAGACAATGTATGATAGTTTTGTCCCCGAAGTCCAAACTATTGAGCAAGTAGAGGTTAATGTTGAGGATGTAGATGTAGGAAATGAAGATAAAGGAAGGGAAAAGGTTGAGAATCCTCCAATTAATATAGCTAATCCTTCGGTTCTTGAGAAGAATGTAGAAAAAGAGAAGATGAAGGTTAAGGTTAAAGTTAAGACTGGGGAAAAACACACTATGGAGACAATGGAAGGAAAGAAAGTCATTGATGATCCAGAGTTTATTCAAGGTCCGATTGACCTCACTTCTTTGTCTCCAATTCAAAAGCTTAAACTTGCATCATTTGCACAAGAGAAAGCTAGTGAGGATCTTTTGAAGTCTCATACAAAGGATAATATGTTGCTAACCTTGACAATATGTATTCTTGAAAAGTTGGTGTCCTCCCTCATTTCAAAAGGATACCTTAGACACTCCATCTAGGAAATTAAAGATTTTGATCAATTCTATAGATACACATTTTGAGTCTTTTGAAAAGTTTGTTGAGGAGAAGGTCCAAAATGAATTAAATGCAAAGAGGCTCCAGAATTTGAAAAAGATGATTGCCAAAGATAGAGTCACTTTAGATGCCTGTGTAAAGAGTATGCAAGATGCATTGTCCAAAGGTGTAAACTTATAGAAATCATGCTTATCTTAGTACAATTTCATTACAAACATAAAGAAGAAGTCTAAGTTACATGAGGATGACCTAGAACACATATCTCAGTCGGTTGATCCTCTCTTAGTATCATTGAGCAGTCATGAAAATCAGGTAATATCATTACTTGATAAAATCAAAAGTCAGAGCCATGACCGAGAGAGAATAATTGGCAGAGTTGGAGAAATTAGGGGTCTCATTACTCCTAAGCTAGTCATTATGTTGAGTCCTCTTAAGGATACTCAAGATACTCTGGCCAGCGATGATCCAATAGATATAAAAACAATAGAGGAACAAGCTTACTTGTTTGGTGGATTCATAACGGTGTTGGAGAATCTGTAGAAAGGCTGGGATAGCCACTTGGAAACATTGAATAATTCTTATTCATACATCTTCAAACTCTTGTGAGTGTGTAAGGACTATGTGTACATATGTAAATAGCATTTTTGGCTTGAATTTTTGGTTTCTGAAACTCTACCTTTGCCATTGATGTCAAAGGGGGAGTGTATAGTAGTGAAAAATGTTGATCCTAGGGGGAGTTATTGATCTTTGGAGTTTGGTTGATAGATTTTTGGTTGCAGTATACATTATTTTGGTTTTGGTCCGACACAGTTATTTTTCACTAAGTGTTGCCATCAATGCCAAAGGGGGAGATTGTTGGCAAGAGACACTGCATTTTTGTTCATATTTTGTCATTGATGACAACTATTGTCATATATCCAATCCACAGTTCATGATTCATTCATACCAAAAGATTGATTAAGGTCTGGTGAGAAGAATAGGTCACCCGACAGAGTGTACAATGTTTTGGTTGGTGATTTAGTTGTGTTGAGTATTTGGTGTTGTGAATATCAGAGATACATTGTGGATGTGTAAATTGCCTTATTCCAAGTTTGTGTGCTCCAGTGTTGAGTCTTGTGTAAGTTGGAAGATTTGGTAGCCATGTTTTTGAGTAAAATGATGTTCATCAGCTATAACATGTGAAGATTCATTGTGCAGATCTTGCAGATGGATTTTGGTGATTGTTTGTGTGTTTGAGGTTAGTGAGATGACATATAGGAGGCATATGGACAATTTATTTTGGTCTGCATAGTTTTTTTAGATTGGATTGAGACAACTTGAGTAACACATTTCATGTTGTGTATTATGCATTTTTGGGCCGACATGAAATAGATGCAATTTGATGTTGCGGATATATATGAGCAATTTATAAGATCATTTTTTATATGGGGAGATATGTGAAAGTGTGGATAAGAGATTGCATGTAATTTCAAGTGTGCAATTGAAGGATTTGTGCCTTAGAATACAATAGAATATCAGAACAAAGCAGTATTGTAGAAGAGAGTATTTTGTGCTTAAGCAGAATTTTTTTGGCATTTGTAGATGTTGTTTATCAGTTCAGACATTCCAATTATTATATGCAATCATTTGTAAGGCAGTGAGCCTTCTGGGGTTGTAGCCCTTATTGTAATTTGTATAGTGAGCTCTAGGCAATGTTCCTAAATGCATGTGCATTCCCGTCATGTAATATTATTATACTTCTAACAAGGTATATTAATATTGTGGGTCTCAATCCCACTGTGGTTTTTCCCTTAACTGGGTTTCCACGTAAAAATACTAGTGTTATGGTGTTGTGGTTATTTTCTTTGTGTTTCTGCACTTTACTTTTATTCATTTGCATTAAGTGGTTTAGAGGACAAATTAAGGATGTTAAAAATTACAAAACACTGATTCACCCCCTGTCTTAGTGTTCCTTGATTCCAACAACATATCCCACTCTCCATAAAATTTAATGCTTTCCTCTCAAATTAAATAAATTTAAATAATTTATTTAATTTTCAACCTTAAATAAATAAAATTAATATTTTATTTTTTTTCTCTATGCACTTACACCTCATCTTATTCTTATACTTTGCCAATTCATGTACATTTTAGATCCTACACTCCTTAAAATTTAACTTTTCCCTCTAAAAGAAAATAAACAACTTATCTCATTTTTCTTCTTGAATAAATAAATTAATATTTTATTTATTTTCTCTATACATGGACACTTTGCATTAACTTTACACCTTATCAACCCATGTGTAATATGGGTCACATGCTCTCTTAGTGTTTCTCAATAGTTTAATTTGCCACTTAACCACTGATCAAATGTAGGTGATGCATATAAGTAAGACCACCACCCCCTCATTTTCTACCTAGCATTTTTTAGCACCTACACTATAGTCAAATTATCAAGAACACTCATTCAAGAGCTAGCATCTATCCTTCATTATGCATTCACGGTTATGTTATTTTGAAGAGAAACCCACATACAAAAGAGCTCAAGCAAATTTCAAACAAAAATGGAGTCTCCTAAGGTCTTTATATTGATATTATTGTTTATCATTTGGTTTTGTGCATATATCTTAGATTCTATTTCATGTTTGTGTGGATTATAAGTTTTGATCTTGCAGTACATTGTTTCCATTATTTTGATTCATATTTTCACATCATTCACACTAATTATGATGAGAAAAACACCTTTAAAAGAGGTGGGTAGGTGTAATTTTAAAATTGATTTTCACACAATTTAAACTCACTAAAATTATTCATTTGAATCTCTTTCACAATCCATCCTAACTATCACATAGTCACTCACACATCACTAATACTCAAACAATCAATAACCAAATATCAATTTAAATTGTAAGTTGTCTAGCTATAAATCTTGTTTACATGATAAAAAAGAATGTAAATGTGTAATATTAATTTTTTAGGGAGATCGTTCAAACAATGTTTAGATGGATAAAATTAACACTTCTGTAAATACTATTAATTCTTTGAAGAATCTTGTAAGTAATGATATTATTTATGGTGCAAGAATGCAACAACTTTATCTTTTTCTATTGTATAAAGTTAAACTCTTAATGGATACCACAAATTATCATATAATAAATCTCAAGCAAGAAAATGTTGGAACTTAAGTGAGTTATTCAAATATTAACATTGTGAGAGAAGACAATGAACTTACTCTAGTTCATGTTAATATTGTTTGATTATAGAATGATAAATAGCAACATGAATCTATTTGGTAACTTATAATGACTTTGGATGTCGATATTTAGCATGAAGTATTGTTTTATATTTAATGTCACTATGATTGAGACCACAAGTCATTGATAGGAGAAGTAATAACTTATTTTTTGTCTAAGTTAGTATACTGTTTATGACATGCAATATTATCGTACATGTGATGGGAACTAGGAACATGGTGTGTTATAGATGTGTGCCATTTTGTCATTGATGTCAAACAGTGTGGCATGGATATGTTCTAGTCCGAACGTCGGCTGAGTTGGATACTATGTTGAAGTATTCCAAATATAGCTATTATTATTTTTATGGTTTGATGTAGACAAATTACATTGACAGTTGATCCAATTGATGTTATCTTATTTTTTATGGTGAGGACATTTGGAAGCTTTGGTTGTGTAGTTTGGGTGTTGCTTGTTTTGGTCTGGACTCTTTCATCTATGATATAACTAGCTCATGCATTATGACATGATATCAAAGTTATATGTATCATATATTTGTTGGTCTAGTGATCATGTGTGGAGTATTATTTTGGTTTGGTGTTGCACATTGGATGTTGGTTTAGGTCTAGTTTATGTTCTATGTTTCATATTTTGTTTTTGTTATCTAATTTCACTTCCAGCTCAATCAGGTAGAGTTGGGACATCATTTACATTTTGAAAATGAAAGGTGTATATTTGATTATGCTAAGTGCTCATACAAGTAGGAAATGCTAAGAAATGAAGCAGTAAATTCAATGTAAATGACTTAAAGAAAGAAGAATATACAGACTTTGCATAGAAAATGACTTTCTTTATTCATGAATATCAAAGGTACAATGTCCCACACAAGCCATGCAAAATAACTGAATAAATTCATTATAAAAGAAAACAATGTATATGATAATGAACAATAAGAAGAGAAAAGGTTGGAATGACAAATCCCATAGTTGAGTGTTGTATCTTCAGTACTAGTTTGCTTTGCCATTCAAGGATACCTAGAAGGAGATGTGAGAGATTGTGTTAGAAGCTCAGGATTCCAAATCTAATCTTACACATCATCAATAGATGCACAATCTACTTTCATAATGTATCATATCAACTATGTAATCATTACATGATTCCGAGAGGAAAATAGGGGAACAAACCATAAATTCATTGTTTTATCTAACATGTTTGTTCACTAAGCAGGTATAGGTATCATGTTCATTATTAAATACTTTAAACTGATATCATAAACATCACAACATGTGGAGTAAAATGGGCCCCCATAAGGGTTGAGATGAGCATGTTATCATTTTGGTGTTTTGGCAGAGATTTAGAGTGTTATCCTCCATGACATGGTGATTCAATCAAACATGAATCCATCATTGATAACAATGAAGTGGTAGATTCACTATTATAAATAATAAATTAACGATCAATGGGACCTCGGTGCCATGAAGGATAATAATTATGATACTCATCTATGACAGTGACGAGAGAAAAGAAACTTAGAGCATAGTAATGAACAAAATACACTCACATGAGCATGCAATAGTAGCACAAGGAGCAGTGATATCTCCATAAGACAATCATGTACATGAGTGAATAGAATGGAAAAGATAGTTTATAGACTTCATGAACAACGAACAATTGACAATATGCGTATGCTTAAGGTTTAAAATAGAAATAGGCACATGAGATAGTCACCCAAGGATGGATTCAAATCAGATAATTATGATCAAATGTACAAAGGCAGTCATAAGGAATAGCCTCATATATTACTCAAAGCATGTTAAAAGTTGATATGGTAAAATAGGTAGAGAAGACAATCATCCATGATTATTATAGGTGTCAACTATCCTCAAGAGAAGAGCAAGCCATCATAGCATGTGGATCCTCATGACCATGAACTATAATAGTCAAGGCATGAATTCTAGCTAGATATCATAGGCATAATGGAGACAATGACAATGAAGGGTTCAGAATACAATGATAGGAGAAAGCCACCATCCAAAAAATTCCAAGATGCATAATGATAATCATTGAAAATAGTCTAATACATCAATGTAATACCAAAATATTGATTATGGAGATTTCACATAGTCATAAGTATGCCACGATTTTGTCATGATGACAACAATCCTATACAAAGAGTCCTCATACACAAGAGTTTCAATTAAAGTCTTAGAGAACAATATAAGAAAATTACCAAATACATGAGATCATTGTCAAGAAAAGAATCCAAGGTGTAATCCTTGGTCAAATCACAATGCAATCATTATTCCATGGGCACACAATGGAAGACTCAATCCATCAAAATAAAAGCTATGTCAGGGGTATGATTAGTGAAATAACAATGCATGTATATGGAGAAGTAAAAGCTATAACGTGACTGGTAAAGCAAAAGTTCTCACCTAACAATGGCCACAGTCCAAAGTATAAAAATAGTTTATAATAGACAATAACCAGCAGTTTGAAAGATTAGAGAAAAGGATTTGGTATAGTCATATGAGCACATGAGAGTCATATCCTATCATTGATATTAAAACAATATTGTTGATAATGAATTTAAGCACAATACAAAGGCAGCTCAGAGATTGAGCAAAAGATAATAAGGCAGGGGTTTAGAGCAGTCAATGGTGGATTCCTCTTTTAAGTTTTGAGGAACAATCTACCTAAAGAAACACAGATCAATGAACCACTGCCAAATCACACAATAGGCATATTGACAACATTAGACATAACTACCAGGATGAGAATTTCCCAAAGACTGCAGGATAAAACACAATCTAAGTATTCTATCATAAGAATATTACAATCAAGAAAGAGGTTACTCTCATGAATCAAATATATTTTAGTTTATGCATGGTACAAAAGGCACTTACCAAGCAGCTAAAAGAGAGTCTTAGATTATGACAGTGAAAGAATCACATAATAAGGAAGATATAATAATCATAGGGCACTCATTATCAAACAAGGCACAGATCTTTCATAAACATGATTAAAGTAATCATAGAGTAATGTCAAATAAATGAAAGGTTAGCTACAACTAATATAGACTAGTAAAATCTTAGATAATAGTTTAGATCTAGTGCAAAGGGCAGATCATAGCAGTCATAGCAGCCTAAGAAGAATATGCAGTAGGTCATTTGACATTGTTGACTTAATGACAAAGTTATTAGAGGTACAAATCAACATATACAAGAAGGAAAGGATGATGGGATGGAAAATGAGACTTATAACAATAGTACTAAGAATTCAAGACTTGATCGTAGGGCATTGATAGTAGAGAAGATAGTCTCAGATTTTGAAACTTTAAAAAGTCTAAGATAATATGAACATTTCAAGTCAAGAGCAAAGGAACAATGATAGTACATGAATCATTAACGAAAACATTCACAGTCCAAAGTCACTGTGGTTGAAGACTTAGTCCAAGGAAAGGACACAGTAGAAACAACCTTAAGGAGGCAGATTTACAATCAAAGACTAGTTATTGGCACATCACATAGGATGTAAATCTAAAATACACAGTGAGAATAGCAACCCATATCAGCCAAAGAAATGTTTGATGATATATCTGACTTGTGGCAGCCAAGTCATGACAGTGAGGTTGCAATGATAGTCATTAAATGGTCTGCAATAAAAATCACAAGACATAGAAGGCATGGAACAATCACAAAATATTCATAGCAACATGTTATATCCAATGAATCTTTGTAGAAAGATTTGTTGGCACTTGCATGAAGATTGCATTGATGAACTTTTATGTTGTCATTGATGTCAATTTTAACCAGTAATGATGTTGTAATAATGTTGTTTTGCAACCAGTAGGAGAGCTTGTGAAGGAAACCGGTATTACTAGAGAAGAAGTGAGATCAATCGGTAAACCCTAACCCATGGAGCTTGGTGAATTGGTTGTACTGGCTTACGATCAAATGGTGGGTGGTAATGATTATGCCACATATGCATGTGTATGAGAAGAGTTTCAAATGGTTTTTTACGTGTAGAGATAACGGTTTTATCTTGGGAATGTGCAAGTTCATTGCATGTAATGGAAACCGCGTGATGAGTTACAAAGTTCGATGAAGCGGTGATCAAGGAGCGGTCGAGGTTGTCTTGAATGATGTACAATGATTTCTATGTAATCCAACAGTAATACTTGAACTGATTTGTTTGTAATATCTATGAGATCTTAGGTTTGTGATGTGTTACTGACCTATTGTTTTGTTTAGAAGGTCGATGAATTATTTTGTTGTAGTGCTGGAAATTTTGGTTGAATTTAAGAGTGATTGGTTGTCGAACCAGATGATGTATCTATAGTATGTGTAAAGGCAGATAGGAGCATGAAAAGGATCTGATCAATCAAAGTAGTTATATTCACCAGATCAATAAACCCCTGTTGTTCTCTAACAATTACAATAGTCAAATCCCTTAACTGGGTAAGCTCTAACAAGCTTAGTGTTATCTAAAACCTTTAACCAAGTGATCCATTAGCTTGGATTTCAAATCCTCTACCGAGGTTACTCCTAATAGGGTATTGCTTTTGTAGTCACATAAATCTGTCCATTTTAATTAAATGAATATTTCGTATTTATTTGATTAAAAATCCACTAGCCATCAGTCAATTAAATTAATATTTAATTAATTCATCCTCAAACATTCTCCTATTAATTAAATAAATTATTGAATCTATTTTAATTAATTCATTATACCAAATTCATAATCAATCAAATGAATAAATCATATTTATTTCATTTAATCCTCTTATCTCTTCTAAATAAATTAAATCAAACATTTATTTAAATCATTTATCCCCCCCACTTGCATTTTCCTACAAATGCAACTTGCACACATTTATTGAAATAAATTAATTTATTTTAAATAAAAATCCTATTTTCCCTCACCCACCAAATCCACTTGCAAGCCTAAACCCCCTTCTAGATTCTTCCAAACCCTTCCTAATTAGCCTAATCCATCCCCTAATTATTGTCACATTCCTAAGCAACTTGGAGTCACTTCTCAAAGACTTCAAAGCCTTTAAAAAGCATTAAATGCTTTGTGTGTTCAACAATTTAACCTCCAAACTCTTCCAAGACCACTAATGGCTCTTACATGACCATTTATGGCTCTTACATAACCATTTATGGTTATTTCAACTTGCACGCATGTGTCTCCTCAAGCATTTATTGCTTTGACCATGGTTATCCCTTTTGCCTTTGTACAAGAGTTTATCCATTGGATAAAAGCTTTATTCTTTGAATAAAAAATTTATTCATTCAACCTAACCTTGACCTTAACTCCCAAGTTAACTCTCAGGTCATGTCAAGCATTTAATGCTTATTCCCTCTCCTCTCAACCTATCTCACATTGACACTTGTCATCCTGGGATTGGATTGAAAGCCATCACATGGATTGGATATCATTCAATCCTATCCCTTGTTGAGATTACTCAATCTCAACCATCCATTGCTCCATTTTACCTATAAATAGAGCTCACATTCCTCATTTTCAAATCCTCAAGCAATCCTCAAGCATTTTGCATTCATAGTCATAATCCTGAAAACTTGTATGCATCTAAGTTAGAGAGAATTTTAGAGAGCATTTAGCATAAATCACTAATATCTTGTCACTTTGGTTTAAAATAAATCTTTTGTAGCATCATAGCATCTAGTATTAGATTTTTATTCACATTTAGAGCAAATAATTCAATCTCAAACCTCCATAAGCATCCATAGTACAAAAAGTTGTTGAGAGCTACACTAGTTTGGAACTTGGAGAGGAGAGGAACAAAGGAGAAGGAGCTAAGAGCATGTTAGGAGGCATTTGGAGATGCCTCATCATATTTACTTTCCTAGTTAAATATTCTCTCATGCTTTTGGTATCTCTTTTGATATGCCTGCTTAGGTTAACCTTTGGTTGAATAACACTAACTTTAACACTTGTTTCTTGTTGTTTGTGTGTGTTATACTACCACAGGTTTTCATCTAACTTGTCTCTTTTGCAGAGCATCATTTGGTGAACCCGACGTGAATCCAAGCACCCAAAACAATTTTTTAAAAACTAATTAACATGTTTGAATGTTGAACTTGACACACAGGTCACGCTTTAGTGCGTTTGATCACGTTATAGCACTATTGCAACTTGACATTCTAGTGCTATTGTTTTTACAATAGCGCTTTTGTCTCAAGTTTGGCTCTATTGACCTTTATTTAGAATTTTTATGCTTGTTTTAGCACTTTTGTGCTTGTTCTGGCACTTTTGCATTTGTTGTTAGAGTTTTTCTTCTAGCACTGTTGTCTTCTTATTAGCACTTTTGTGTTAAATAGCGCTTTTGTTTGCACATAGACTAGCGCTATTGTAACAAAATGTTGTAAAAAAGACCTTGTAACTGAAAAAGTGATTTTTCTTAGGCTTGTGGAAGCCCCCCCTAGATTTGTATTTTACTAACTATTTGTTCCTTGTGCAGGTCTAAACTAACTCCTTTAAAAAGTAAAAATTTGTTTTTGGTGCTCTAAAATTGAACAAAAGCAATTTTTCATTTCTTGCAAGTTAGGACAAATTTGTTTTTGGTGTTATAAAATTGGACAAAAACAAACTTTCATTTCCTCGCAAGTTAGGATCACTTCCTTTTGGTGCTATAAAATTCACAAAAACAAACTTTGTTTTCTTGCAAGTTAGGCTTAATTTTTCTTTGGTGCTTAAAATCAACAAAGCAAATTTATTTCTTGCATCAAACGAAAGATTCACAATCAACACTTCCATTTTGGTGCAAATAAAAATTCACAATCCACTTGTCTCATTTTGCAAGCGATTTTACTTCAAGTAAAAACGTGCTTTTCAATTCAGTTGACCAGGATTTCAAGTTCCTAGTCTACAACACATTTTGCCTTTGAAAGTTAAAAAGAACACCATGATTGTTGGAGAAACATCTCCAAATAGTTAGATCACATTGCAATGACAAGTTAAAAAGAACAAGTGCCTTTCATGATTGGCACACATGTGCAAAAGAGTTGGTCAAGTGGTCCTACTTCTAACACACACTATCCTCTCCCTTGGCTTTCATGGTCCTAGGTGTAAGAGAAAAGTGTTAGTAACACTCAAATTTTTATTTTTTTAAGAGAGGCCTGCCAAGAGACACATCACTCTTGGGAATGACCTCGTGCAGTAAATATTTCGAGCCGCTATAGAAATCAGGTGAGAGCAAAAGCTATAGCCTTGGGTATAGTTGTTCCTACAGTGTAACTTGCCAAAAGGACAAATGGGCCCCACCACAAGTTACAAGGCTCTTAAGTGAGTCACTGGAGAATGAACTTATGTCCAAAGACATTAAAAATTACTAAACACCTTTAAGTAGTATCCCACCCGTTCTATTGATTGAGGATATTTGTGATATAATTCAGTGCAAGAGCATAGATGGTTTTGCTCCCAAGATACTCACCATACATATTTCCTTGAGTAGAAACATAGATTTTTGAAAAGTCACTTGTGGCTTGATGAAAGTGGTGACTCCCCCATCATAGGGATCATATATTTGTTATGCTCGTGCAAGACTTAGTATATCACATCCTTACCTGCCACGACGGGATTCATAAGGTATGTAGTACCAAAGTTGAAGAAATATCAAGATGTGGGTTGAATTTATCGCAACTGGCCATTTGACCTTAGGGATACAAAGTGTTTGAAGTGTTTTCATTTTAGTCAAGACCAAGTACAAATTGAGCCGACTTTAGGCTTTGGAAAAACACCTAAAAATCATTTAAAGGAAAGGGTCATAAAAAGTTCAAAAGATTGGGTTGATCTAGACCCACACCTACTTGTGCCTTTTGAGGCAACATTCTTTTTGTTTGTGTGCTTGCTTTGTTTTATTGTCAAAGAAAAATCAAACATCAATTCCAAAACAAGTATCCATTCAACACAAAAACAATTTCAAAAATACCAAACAAAGATCAAAAACAAAGTGCAACAACAAAGTTTCAAACTATATGACCATTCTTCACATCTTGAGAAAGAAGAATCTTCATCAACACATCAACTTGAAAAGAAGACCATTGAGCTCAAAGGCTTTGATCAAAAGGAGGAAATTCTTCTATCTAAATAGAGAAATCTTTGTCTCTCATAGAGCTTTTCTACGTCACATGCGTCTATACCTTCAAGGCAAATCAAACAAATTTGATCCAGTGTCATTGAACCACAGAGCTTTTATGCAATATAGAGCTTTGAGTTAATCACAAAAACCAAGGAGGCAAGATCAATCCCAACTTCTTCCCAGACATTTGTATCACATACAACATAGCTTGAGAAATGCCACCAATGCCCAAAACAGAAGAGGTAGAATTTGTTGCATTTGTGACACAAAGCTTTTATTGAAGTTAAGCATTTCATCCATTTCTCACCTTCACGTCATCACTTCATTTCAACTCTCAAAACATTAAGAGGTTCTTGTCCTAAATTCTCTTTTGGATATTGCTTGAAATCAAACACAACAAATCACTTTTAGATTGTTTCTACATCTAGGATAAGCTCATCCTAAGAGACATATCTACGCAGGTTAAAACTAGTTTATGAGTGAATCTTCTCATTACTAGGTAGTTAAGTTTGTAACACATCTCAGATTTCTCTAAACCTTATCACATCAAACCTTATCAAAACACAAACAAGCAATTCAAAGAAAGAATTTTGGTCACATCTACCTTTAAGTGCTAGAGATCCATATATAACACACCACACCAACCATAAATCTTTCATTTCATCAACAACTCATCATCATTTTCACCCAACTTCAACAAAAACTTGTAAACAAAATGGCTCATACCCGATCACAATCAAGGCAACAAGAAATAGAAATTGAAGAAGAAGAGGAGGAAAATATCAATGAATATCAAGAAGCACTTGGAGGAAATGCGAATGATGAAAACCCGAGTAATCCTACTCCTACAAAAATAGAAAGGGCTCAACACAACCCTCTCTTTAACAGACTTTTTGATGAAATACTCAGGAGCAATGCGGATGCTCACTTTTTAAAACTTGCTCAAGAAGGATCCAAACTCCCCTTTGACTTTGATCTTGTACAACTAAAACAAGAATCATAACGAAAAAGTCGCAATGAGGAAGAAAGAGGTAAAGATCACATCAGATATAACATTCCTCAAGGTAACCCACCACCTCCCCCTCCTCCAAATGACATAGAGATGTTGCGGAAACAAGTGGAAAATCTTGCCCAACAACTTTGTAGTGGCATAAAGACTAATCAATTTTCACTCAATGACATTTGTCCCTATCCCTTTGATAGGAATCTTTATATGCCACCTTTTCCATGAGGGTTCGAAACACCCAAGTTCGAAAAGTATAGAGGAAAAGGAGATCCTCACGATCATGTTAGAGAATTCTATTAAGCTTGCCTCGAAGTGGCATACGAAGATATGTACCTCATGTGCCTTTTTCTCCAAAGCTTGGGAGGAACAACCACATCATGGTTTTCCCGACTACCAAGTGGCATTAGGACATTTGAGGAGCTAGTTCGGAAGTTCTTGGCACATTACTCACATAACATTGAATGTGATATCACCATGGCTAATCTATGTAACACTAAACAAAAACCAGGTGAACTATTCTCAGTCTTCCTGCAACAATGGTGTCAAATGTCTAGAAGACGTTCTCTTCAGTTGCCTGAACAAGAACTAGTGGAAATATTTATTTCCAACTTAAATGAAGAAATGGAATTTCACCTGGACGTCAAAGACACGGACTCGTTCAATGACATGATCACCAAAGGTTTAAAATGTGGGTGGGCTCTCATCAAAAAAGGGCCTATCAAAATCTACAATGAACCAAAGGACGGCCCTCATCCATGCTTCAATAGTGACAAACCAAGCTTTTGGAACAAAAACAAAAATGTTGTCAACAACGGGGTTGTGGATGCAAGAACTATCAAAAGTGCACAACCTGTAGTTCGATATGTAGGACAGAATCCCCCACCTCATACTAACACAGTTGCTCCTCCAAATCAAGGCCGCATCACATCTCACGATGAACCCAGACTATGTCAACAAAAACCAAAGTGAACATACACTCCTTTAGGAGAACCCATTGAAACGGTATTGTGACACCTGGTTTCTTAAAATCTGGTAACCCTACCCAAAACATCAAACTATGAACCTCAAGTCAAACCTTCATGGTGGAGGGATACTGAACAATGTGATTTCCATCAAGGAAGAGGACATAAGACAAGCAATTGTCATAGATTGAAAGATTTTATTTAGGATCTTATTGACCAAGGTGAAATCAAAATCAAAGGACATGACCCAAAGACAACAAATAATGATTATCTTATGTTTAAAAATCCACTTCCATCACAAGATGAAAGGGGTCCTTCTATTTCAGGGAGAAATGCAAATACCACCAATTGTACGCAAGCCGCGTATAATTATACTGTGAATCACCTATATGATGCCAGTGAACAAATTGCAACTATAACCATAAAAAATCCCAGCTCCACTTGCAATGTTGTTACACATCGCAGCACGATTACCATAAAAGTAGCTCCACAAGGCACCCCATCTATCCCAAAGTAGTATAATCTTGTGGAATAGTTAGACAAAACGCCCGCACTGATATCTATCTTAGAGCTATTGCACCTATCTCCATCCCATAAAACAATATTGGATCAAGCTCTCCAAGAGGCATCAGTCCCTGCAAACCTAAATACAGATCAATTCCAAGCCATGGTTGGAAATCTTAAGTCATCACCTTGTCTCACTTTTTTTGAAAGTGACAACTCTTCCTTCCAGCAACCTCATAATGCTTCACTACACATTGAAGGATTTATCAATTAGCATAGGATCAAGCGAGTCTTGATCGATAATGGAGCCGGCCTGAATATTTGTACACTATAGTTGGTCATAGCTTTGGGATATGCAATAGAATCAGTGCACCCCTGCAAGAAGATCACAATCAAAGCCTATGACGATGCAAAGCGTTCATCCAAAGAAGCTGTGGTACTACCAATCCGAGTGGGCTCTGTGGTGAAATTCATCATCTGTCAAGTTCTAAACCTTTCTCTAGCATACAATCTATTGTTAGGAAGACCTTGGATACATGCCATGCAAGCCATTCCATCCACCTACCATCAATGTATCAAGTTCCCACATAATGGTGTAGAGATCACAATCCTGGGTGATGCAAATCCCTTTGCATATTGTCATAATATCAATCATCAACCAGAGATTACCATTCCTAACAATAGAGAAGCCATCTCCTCCACATCATACATAAGTCCAACCTCTCTTGCTAGTTCAAACACTACTATACCCAAGCAAGAAAAGCTTAAGATGAAAAATAGCAGAGGAAGGTCCTGGGGAATACAATTTGAGTCAACTCTTTTGTGTGGGAAAAATGTCCACTTCTCCTAGAACACATGGAAAACCTCAGCGGTTACTTCAACAACCACTAATCAAGCCGGCATATCCTTTGACGCCTTTCATCCTTGGAAAGAATCAAGAAGAAGAAACTAGAGATGAGGACTTAGCAGAATGGATCTATAAAGATCCCATCACCACCGATATACCGCAAGCTAAGCTTCCCACAGATCAGTATGGCAAAGGCCTCCTCATTATGCAAAGAATGGGTTATGATGGTCAGAGTGCTTTGGGACCTTGCAAACAAGGAAGACATGAACCACTGCAGCCGGAATTAAAGCCCAAGGATAATACAGGCCTAGGCTTTCAAAAGGAGATCCTTCCTAAGCTAAGATTTAAAGGCAAAATCAGCAAACCGCTATGTCAACCTACTACAAAGAGGACACCTTTGATTATAAAAGCAGCATCAAACACCATCGCAACTACCCTAATGAGGCTACAAATCCCAGCACAACCACCTACAAAACCAATCATCCCACCAAACAAACTAGTGATACCATCAGCAACGGCAATAACATCAATAGCACCATTAGCAGCGACAACTATATCAGAACCCATAGCAGTATCTGCGACACCAGTAGTTCTAGTAGAAGTAGTAGAGTCAACACTACCAATACTCCCCATATCGGATTCATTGATCCCCATAATCCTTCCTACAACACTGATCATTTCATCTACAATGGTACATCAACCGGTCACACCCGCAGTGTTTAACTCAAAGGACATCCCAGTATGGTATAGCAATCAGATACTGGAAAGTGACTCGGAGACCGGCTCACATGAATGGGAATTTGATTCCATCTAGCTTAATACTTCAGATGAGGAAGACACATCACTACCTCCACCTTGAAAAGACATCCCTATTTACGAAGAAGCACAGATAAAGACCTCTTGGGTTCCTGAGCTGGAAACTTCTTCCACAAACCCTACATCACATCCTACGCCTGATTCTAACAGGGAGAGTACCATCAATGACCTTCACCACAACATCTTAACCCTCACTGACATGTCTCACGAACTTAACCTAATCGATGAAGTAATACCCATTATCCATCCTGAACTCATCGAATGGAACCAACCTAATCCCCCATGTCTTCACCTTTTCCAAAATGATGAGGCAATCATTGACTTTTTGGAACTACAAGATAACATACCAAGCAGGGATCACAAAGCCGGATTCGCCATTGAATTTAATAGTGCAACATACTTTGGGGCAGATGCCAAACCTTTCGGCTGCAAAAATATAACAATAAAACATGGATCTTCTAGTGAAAACCATACTGTGGCACTGTTTGATCCAACAAAAGTAAAAAGAAAGAGCGTATCCAATGGTGAAAACCTCTCTAAGGCACCAACGGATGAATGGTTTGACATTCTCCCTGCTAGTACACAACAGGAACGATCAACGATTCTCATCGAGGAAACAAAAGAATACAGCGTGGGGACTCCTGAAACTCCTCACCACATACATCTGGCATCTCTTCTAACTCCAGAGGAACAACCTAAATTTGTAGAGTTCTTTCAAAAGCGTCATATCAACTTTGCATGGTCATATGCGGACATGCCTGGGCTTGATCCTGATTTAGTCATGCATCACCTCACCATAGTAGAAGGAGCCAAACCTGTCAAGTAGAAGCTTCGTAAGATGCATCCTCAGATTATAGTACTAGTCAAAGCAGAACTCAAGAAACTCCTAGATGTTGGTTTCATTAGACCAATTGATTATGCAGATTGGATATCCAATATTGTGCCTATCCTCATACCAAATGGGGGAATCCATATTTGTATTGACTTTAGAGATCTAAATAAGGAATGTCCTAAAGATGACTTTCCCCTACCAAACATCGACATCATAGTGGACCTAACAGCAGGACATGCCATGCTTTCACTCATGGATGGCTTTTCAGGATACAATCAGATAAAGATCGCACCAGAGGATCAACATAAGATAGCCTTCACATGTCCATGGGGCACATATTGCTGGAATGTAATGCCTTTTGGTCTCAAGAATGCAGGAGCGACCTATCAACAAGCAATGACCACCATCTTCCATGACATGATGCATACAATAATGGAAGATTATATTGATGACTTACTAGAAAAATCACTCACCAGAGAAGGTCATCTAGACATATTAGATAAAATCATTGATAGACTGGAACAATATCATGTTCAACTCAACCCAAAGAAATGTGTCTTTGGAGTAACCTCAGGGAAGCTTCTAGGATACATTGTCTCAAGTAAAGGCATTGAGGTCGATCCAGGAAAGGTCAAAGCAATCATGGACATGCCACCTCCAAAGAAAATCAGTTAGCTAAGGACATTACAAGGATGGCTACAATCCATCTGAAGATTTATTGCACAACTGGCAGATAAGTGTCACCCCTTTACACATCTTCTACACAAAAACATCCGCTTTCAGTGGGATACCAGATGCCAACAAGCATTCCAGATGCTTAAAGACTATCTCATGAATACACCATTGTTGATCCCACCAGATCCAAGAAGACCTTTGTTACTCTATATATTAGCAACAAGTACAACATTGGGTGTACTATTGGCACAACACAATGCAGAAGGGAAAGAGTGCACTATTTACTACATCTCTCACACACTGGTTGGCTATGAACTCAGCTACACACCTATTGAGCGAGCTTACCTAGCAGTAATCTTGGCAGTCACTAAACTAAGACACTATCTATTAATACATAAGGTACAACTCATTGCAAAGATTGATCCACTCAAGTACTTACTCAGCAAAGCAACATTGACGGGCCATTTGGCCAAATGGGTGATGATTCTCAGTGAATTTGACATCGAGTATGTGGACCATAAGGCTATCAAAGGACAAGTTATTGCAGATCAATTGGCCGATGCACCACTCATAGGTGATCATCCTCTCATTTCCAATTTTCCAGATGAAGAGATATTTATGATCACGGCAGCACAACCATGGAAACTATACTTTGATGATTCATACACTAGGCATGGCTCAAGGGTAGACATTCTGTTTATCACACCTCAAGGTGACAGCATCCTGAAGTCTTACAAGCTCTCATTTCCATGCACCAACAACATATCAGAGTATGAGGCCTTGATTACAGGACTCAGGCTTGCCGTACAATGGAAATTACAAGAACTATAGGTATATGGCGACTCCCAACTGGTCATTCAACAAGCAACTGATGAATATCAGACTAAAGATGACAAACTCATGCCATACAAACAAATGGTGGACAAATTAAAGACATCATTTGCTACTATCACCTTTGAGAAGATACCAAGAGATCAGAATTGAGCTATTGACGCTATGGCTACTATTGCATCTCTCCTAGATCTTCCACAGAATTCAACACGCTACGAGTTCTTGGTAGAACAGCTTTGGATCCCTGCTTATGATTTCCCTGAATCCGAGATGATATGTCACCTTATCGGTTCCGAATCCCCATTGTACGGTGAGTTTTACACCTATCTCCATGATCACACCCTTCCTCCTCACCAATCAAATAACCAACGTAAAACCTTCATTCACCAAACTACTCAATATACCATTATTGTTGAAACCCTATACCAACGCAGTCTTGATGGTACTCTCCTTTGATGTCTAGAACAAGATGAGATAACAAAGGCCTTGGAAGAGGTACATGAAGGAATTTATGGAACACATGCAAGCAGTCTGTCACTAGCCAAGAAACTCCTGCACACTGGATACTAGTGGCCATCTATGGAAAAAGACTCCTACTACTTTGTTGGAAAGTGCAAGAAATGCCAAGTTCATGGAGACTTGGTACATGCACCAGCACAAGAATTGCAACCAATCACGACACCCTGACCTTTTTGTCAATGGGACCTTGACCTTGTGGGTAAAATCCATCCATCTTCATCCAATGACCACAAATTCATTATTACCGCCACCGAGTACTTCACCAAGTGGATTGAAGCTATTCCACTAACCCAAGTTACCAGCAAGCAGATTGCCTCATTCATCCTCAATTACATCATCTTCTGGTATGGTGTACCCATGTCCATCATCATAGATAACGGTCTTCCTTTCAAAAATCAAGATGTCTGTAAACTCTATGAGAAATTTCACATCCAACATAGCTTTTCCACTCCCTATTACCCACAAGGCAATGGTCAAGCCGAAGCATCAAACAAAAACATATTAAGAATCCTAAAGAAGACAGTTAATGATGTCAGTCGTGATTGACATGTTCAATTGAATCCAGCACTATGGGCGTATCAAACTAGCATTCGAACCTCTACAGGCCCAACTCCCTACTCATTGGTCTATGGTGCAGAAGCTATTTTACCTACTGAGGTTGAGATACCATCACTACAGGTTTCCTTACACAATCTCATAGATAATGAAACATACAGAATATCCCATCTCCAAGACTTAGAACTACTTGATGAGAAACGACAAGTTGCATACAATCACCTCAAGGCCTATCAACAGTGCATGAGTAGAAGCTATAATCATCGGGTTAGACCTCGTACATTTGAGGTAGGTGATCTTGTTCTTGAGAAAATCCTCATAACCAACCCAACCGAGAACATCAGGGAAAGTTTGAATCAAACTGGCTGGGTCCATATGTTATTACTACTGTCTTTGGGTCTGGAGCATATTAGTTGGCTACTTCAGAAGGAGAACCACTAGCAGATCTGATCAACAACATGCACCTCAAACGGTTTTATATGTAAGCTACACAGAGCATCAAGCTCCCCTACATACTGACAAAAATACCAAAAACATCCAGATAAAGGTCCTGAGGAAAAATACAAAAACATCATAATAGTAAAGAAAAATCATGCATCCAAATGGTGAACAACCACTTCGGTGGCACCTTGGGTAAGTGCGATGGTAAAAACCTGGCAAACAGGCACCACTCATAAAGGCTATGGCTCCATTGTCTTTCAGACTTGTTGCGATCACATTCACTACATTCACTCGTCCATCCATCCAAACCATGGCTTGTCATTGATCTACAATCAAGAAAAGTACTTCATTCGTCTCGTGTCTCGCTTTTTCATAGTCATGTCTAAACTGGGGGCAATACCCTTAACTCATTGATGGAAGTGGATTCTACCTTGTTTTGTGATTCATTGAGTTCTTCATTCAAAACTATCTCGCAAAATACCAAAAACATTCAAAACAATCACCAAAATATCAAAAACATTGGAAAACATTCAAAACAAATACCAAAAACATTCAAAATGTCTCACAAAATCCAAAAACATCAGAAAACATCAAAAATCAAACAGAAAAACATGGCAACATATTGTACATACTCATCCAAGCAGATACCAAACAAGCATTGAAAAATACTCGCACGATGATCACTTCTCAAAATTGACCAAACAATCAACATCAACACTCAAACTGTCTTCAACAAGGATGCCTCCATCCTTACCAAAACAAAGACAAAATGACATTTTCTTTGACAAAAAAATTCTGTTTCAAGCTATCAAATACTTGGTTGATTTGTGAGTAATTCATTCGTTTATATATCAGGTTCCTACAGCATTGTTTGTATATCTTCTGTGATTTATTCTGATGAAGTTCTAGGTCATGTACTAATGGTGTCTACGTGGGAAGTTCACTAAGCTACATGATCATAGGCAAAATACAGTCATAGATCACTACGGCTTGTTAACTATAGCGTATACCTCGACCATATGAGCATGAACCATTACCAAGGATCCATATTCTTTATTCTTTATGTATATATTGTTTGCTTACAAGAACAATGCTCCTTCTTTGGTTCCTCCTACCTCATCCAAGTTGGATAAAGGTTTTTGTCTCTTATTAAAGTATGCACTTGTCTCAGGATATGATCAACCCAAGATCAAGAAGGACGATCCAAGTCATGCATGAACAAAGATGATCCTTGTCCATTCTGCAAGCAATGCTCAGGTCAACTTGATCCATTATATCAAGTTGCTTGTATTAACTTGCTATATCAAAATCCATGTAAGGAATACTCAGGTAATCTTGAATCATTATGTCAAGTTGCTTGTATTTTCTTACATTTTAAAGCTCAATGATGAAAAATAAAGCACTATGGATCGTCATTTCATCTCATCTGTATATATTGCATTCTGTTGCATTCCATCCATCCATACATTCATAAATAGCTACATATCATTCATACATAGTAATGACAATGGGTGCATACTCTATTTTCCTCTTCTTCCATAGGAATGAGTCATAGGTTCTCCATTTCTTCTATCTAACATCGAACCCCCCCCCACCCTCCTCATCTCGATATTCAACATCACATACCCTACATCGTGTCCCATCAAAATCAATGAAGCCACATTCATCACCATCAATCTCTAAATAGGAGGGGTTGTGTTTCCTTTCCTAAGTCATCATATAAGCCAAGCAAGTTACTCTGTCTGCACAGGTACATCGACTCACACACACCTAGACTATCAACAGATACTTTGATCAAGTATCTTTGGGTCTCAACAGGTAATCGATCATGGTAATCCTAGACTACATTAGGCATTTATCACAATGACCTAGTCTCAATGGGGTTGCTATGATTCACCACAACCATCCATCCCACACACACACTATCAATTAATCAACCACTCCAAACACAATCTAACGAACAATTAAATCAATTGTCCATGTCTCAATGAGTATTTTGCTTCATATACCTTGACTTCATCGGGGAATTACATCAATTGTCTAGGTCGTATCAGGTCACTTTGATTCACTTACTCAGACTTTATCCTGTCCAAGGAACCAAGTGACATCAACTGTCATGCTTTGACTTGACCAGGGCAATTAAATCGATTGCACCAGATTGCCCAACCAATTTTGATCAATTGTATAGCATCAATCCAAACCACACACTACATCTTCTTTGTATCTCTTGCATGACCTCAGGGTACTCGCTGGCTTGTTGTTTCTTTGTATTCACTCCATTTTCTCCCATTCTTTCATCATTAGTTCTAAATTCTTCTCTTCTATCACCCTGCCACTTTTCATTCTTTTTCGAGAGATTGCCCGATTTTTTGAAATTTTTCGGCCCATCTCTCGAGGGGGCATACCACCCATTAAATTAACATTTTATGGGGCATTTTTTCACACTTGTTTTTCTTTCTTTGAAACAATGCGATAAACCACACCGTCTCAAAGAGGGGCAAATGTAGTCACATAAATCTGTCCATTTTAATTAAATGAATATTTCGTATTTATTTGATTAAAAATCCACTAGCCATCAGTTAATTAAATTGATATTTAATTAATTCATTCTCAAACATTCTCCTATTAATTAAATAAATTATTGAATTTATTTTAATTAATTCATTATACCAAATTCACAATCAATCAAATGAATAAATCATATTTATTTCATTTAATCCTCTTTCCTCTTTTAAATAAATTAAATCAAACATTTATTTAAATCATTTATCCCCCCCACTTGCATTTTCCTACAAATGCAACTTGCACACATTTATTGAAATAAATTAATTTATTTTAAATAAAAATCCTATTTCCCTCACCCACCAAATCCACTTGCAAGCCTAAACTGCCTTCTAGATTCTTCTAAACCCTTCCTAATTATCCTAATCCATCCCCTAATTATTGTCACATTCCTAAGCAACTTGGAGTCAATTCTCAAAGACTTCAAAGTCTTTGAAAAGCATTAAATGCTTTGTGTGTTCAAGAATTTAACCTTCAAAGTCTTCCAAGACCACTAATGGCTCTTACTTGACCATTTATGGCTCTTACATAACCATTTATGGTTATTTCAACTTGCACTCATGTGTCTCCTCAAACATTTATTGCTTTGACCATGGTTATCCCTTTTGCCTTTGTACAAGAGTTTATCCATTGGATAAAAGCTTTATTCTTTGAATAAAGAATTTATTCATTCAACCTAACCTTGACCTTAACTCCCAAGTTAACTCTCAGGTCATGTCAAACATTTAATGCTTATTCTCTCTCCTCTCAACCTATCTCACATTGACACTTGTCATCTTGGGATTGGGTTGAAATCCATCACATGGATTGAATATCATTCAATCCTGACCCTTGTTGAGATTACTCAATCTCAACCATCCATTGCTCCATTTTACCTATAAATAGAGCTCACATTTCTCATTTTCAAATCCTCAAGCAATCCTCAAGCATTTTGCATTCATAGTCATAATCCTGAAAACTTGTATGCATCTAAGTTGGAGAGAATTTTAGAGAGCATTTATCATAAATCACTAATATCTTGTCATTTTGGTTTAAAATAAATCATTTTTAGCATCATAGCATCTAGTATTAGCTTTCTATTCACATTTAGAGCAAATACTTCAATCTCAAACCTCCATAAGCATCCATAGTGCAAAAAGTTGTTGAGAGCTACACTAGTTTGTGTTAGTGTAGTTTTTTTATTTTTCTTATGTTAGGGGGTATTTATTTTTCCTACACATATATTATTTAAGCTTGCTTATGTTAATAGGAGTGGTTTATATGAGGACACGTGGTGAAATACTTCAGCTACATATGTAACTCTCCACCTCACATGGGTAGTTGAGTTACACACCCTCTTTTGGCTTGTTGTGCCACCTCTCATAACCACTATTTTGTCATTTTCTAAGTGGGTTATTGGGTAGTTGGGTTTCACACCCTCTTTTGGCCTTATGTGCCAACTTTCTCAACTCCTTTTTTGTCTTCATCTAAGGAGGTTATGCCACATGTTTTGGCATTTACCAAAAAGGTAAAACCTCCCATGTTTTATGGGGAATAGGAGTTAATGCACCCCTTGGATGTATATGCTTATATTTTTCTATATAATAAGTATTATACTCTCACCTTCACTAGTCAAGTTGGTGGAGTGATAGCTCGATGAGAGTCTTCTCCAAATTCTCCTGTTTGTCTCTATTTCTCTCTCATATTGAAATTATCTTCATTCAGCTATTTTGATCTTCGATCATCCGTTGTGTGAGGAGTTGCATGTGATCTATGACCGACATCAGATCTTGGCTTGATTCTCGCTTCTCATAGAATCTCACATGGTATCAGAGCTTATTGTTTGGTATAGCTCATTGCTTTTTTTGATTTATTTGAGGGATTTAAGACTTTTATATAGCTAATATTTTCTTTAAAAACTAAGTATGCTCTTCTCTTGCATTCTTGTGTGATCTGGAGAATCATAACAGTTTAAAGGAAAATAACTTCTAGTTAAATCTGGTTTACATGTATGCGTTCTTATAAGATCTGGGTGATTGCAGCTTTGTGGTAATATTGGAAGCTTAATAAAAATTTCTAGACTATCCATAAGGCTTGACAAAGTCAAAAGTGACTTTTACTTCACCAAAATCAGAGTTTGGAGGACACAGTAAAAATCAGAGTAATTTTTTTTTACTGGAGCTATTTTCATTTTGGCTTTAGTGTTCCAACTTCTGTTCACTTTCACAAAAAAATATTTCTGGGTTTTCTTCCCAGCATCAAAATAGTTCTGGGTTTTGGATGGTATTTGTAGAAAATTAATAAATTTTGCAGAAATAGAGCCTGAATAGGGCCTAAGCCATTTTTCTATCAGGGAAATTTAGCAACATTTCTTAAAAGTTGCACAACTTTTGCCTCGGGTGTCAGATTTTTGCAGACAAATACTTGATGGAAAGCTAGAAATGAGCACTCTCCATTATTGTAGGTCTAATTTAAATTTTTTGCCTTTGTCTATCAGATATTAAAGGTTGTATCAGTTGCTTCGTTTTCTCTTCAACTAGTCATATCTTTCTCCTCACAACTTTGTTTTTCAAAAACTAATAGTTGTTGGAAAGGTATTGAGATAAATTAAGCACTTATAAGGCTAATTTGTTTCAGATCTTGTCTCAAATTATTTTTATTTAAAATCTCTATTGGTTTCTTAAAACGAATTGTAATCTAATAAAAAGCCTTGTAAATGCACTAATTATAAAGTGCCAACCTTGTAAAATTTGGGGGGGGGGTGATTTCTGAGGCTAGTTAAAAGGGGGGGTGTCTATTGTGCCTTCTTTCTTGCACTTTTCCTGATTCTTTGCAATCTTCTTTTTTACTATCATGGATGCATCTATAGTTCCACTTTTAACACCATATAATTATTTTGAATGAAAATCTAAGATGATAATATATCTAAAAAGACATGGATATCATCGTGTTACTATGGGACTTAAAGTTGAACCTCAAGATGCTACAGAAAAGATTAAATGGTTTAATAAATGTGATGAAGCTTTTGGTACTCTATGTATGTCAGTCTCTCCAGACCTTCTTTTTCACATTGAATCTGCCACTACACCAAATGCAGTGTGGACCACTTTGGAAAACCTCTTTGGTAAGCAGGATGAGCTAAGAGGTCATCAATTAGAGAATGAACTCATAGGGTTGAATCCAACCAATTTTGATACTATACAAGACTTCTTCACTAAACTTAAGTCTGTAAGATTGCAGTTGGAATGGTGTGGAACTAAGAAAGATGATAAGCAACTGATCTTGAGTATTCCTTCTAAGATTGGTCCTAACTATTCAGTGTTTGTTTCTACATTATATGCTACAAAATGTGCCCTAGGTACCACATTCAAAATGCCTTCTCTAGATGAATTTGCTGCAGAACTCACTAGGGAGCAAGACAAATTGGTTCAAATGGGTACAATAAAACCCTCTAAGTCACATGCCTTAGTTGTAAATCAAGGCACAAAAGAACAAAAAGGGTCTAGTAAGCAAGATAAGAAACAAAAGAACCAAGGAGAGAAGAAAAAAGATCAGAAATCTGCTACTTCAAAAGAAGATAATCAGACCTCTTCATCAAAAGGTGAACAACCTAAGAAGGAGAAGGTCAAGTGTTCTTATTGTAAGAGGCCTGGTCATGATGAACATAATTGTTTAAGGAAACAAATTGATCACCTTTCAAATCTTCTTGAAAAGAATAATATCAAGGTGCCTGATTCAGCCAAACAGAGTTCATCAAAAGGATCTTCTAAGGATACAGATAAGAGTAAAGGGAAAGGAAAGGGTAAGGCCCTAGTTTTTGTTGCTTCACAACCCAATTCTTGGATAATTGACTCAGGTGCTTCGCACCACATGGCTTTTTCAAAAGATGATTTCACCTCTTTAGAGCCATGTTTTATGCCTTCCATACTAATGGGTGATGACACTCCTATTGAAGTGCATGGGAGAGGGTCTGTTGATGTGGGTGAAGGAACATTTAACGATTTCCTTTGTGTTCTATCTTTATCAACTAATCTCCTATCTATTTATCAGATCACTCACATTGGTTCTAGCAAGTGAGTTGAGTTCACACCAGATACATTGGTAATCAGTGAAATGCATAATGGGTCTACTATTGCTATGGGAAAAACATATCATCAATCCAGATTATATCAGTTTTCTCAATTTGTTCCTAAATCTCCTTCGACAATTTTACTCACTCATGTAGATGAGATTAGTTGTTTGTGGCATCAACGATTTGGCCACTTAAAATATCGTTACTTGCAACAACTCAGTCAACAAGACATGGTTTCAAGGTTGCCTTCTATTTGATTTTTTGATGGAGTTTGCCAAGGATGTATTCTTGGTAAGCATCCTGAGGAGAAGTATGATAAAGGCAAAGCATGGAGAGCTCCACAGCTATTGGAGTTGGTACATAGTGACTTGGCAGGACCATTTCCACAACCATCTTTCAGCAAGGCTAGATATGTCTTAACATTTATTGATGACTTTTCCAGATTTACATGGGTTTAATTTCTCAAACAAAAGTCTGAGGTATTTGAGAATTTTCTAAATTTCAAAGATTTTGTAGAGAAACTATCTGGGAAGTTCAACAAGATTCTGCATACAGATAATGGGGATGAATATGTTAATAATCAATTTGAACAATTTTGTGCTTCAAAAGGTATCAACATGCAGCACATAGTTCCATACAGTCCTTAGCAGAATGGTGTCACAAAATAGAAGAATAGGTCCTTGAAGGAGATGGCAATTTGTATGATTCACTCCAAGTCTTTGGCACCTCAGTATTGGGCAGAGGCCATCAATTGTGCATGTTACATCCAGAACTGAGTTCCTCATAAAGTTGTGAAGGGGGTAACTCCTTTTCAAGCTTGGACCGGTCGGAAACCTACAGTTAAGCATTTCAGAGTGTTTGGTTCTCTTGCATGGGCCCACATTCCAGTAGAGAAACACAAGGCTATAGATCCATAGAGCAAGCCTTGCATATTTGTTTGGTATCCAGATGATGTCAAAGGGTATAGACTTCTCGATCCCTCTACACATGAGCTGTTCATTGAGAGGAGTGTTCGTTTTGAGGAGAGTTCTTCTATTTCTTCTCATACCACTTCTCCATCCATCACATTGGAGACATTGCATGATGATGACAGTTCTTCTGAGGATCTTAATCCTCCTAATCCTATTGAGGAGTCTTCTTCCTCCACTTCAGATGGTGACAGTGATGGTGAGGATTCACATTCTTCTCATAGTCATCCTTCAGAGGTTGATGATTCTCCCCCAAACTCTCCAGCTTCAGTGCCTCTTTGGGCTCAATAAACTTTTGAGTCAGCAAGAGATTGGCTTGGTGATCCATCAAATTCTAGAAGAACTAGGTCACAATTTCAGCAAGCTCCACAACTCTTCACTGCTTCAGCTTCCGATCCACAATCTTTTCGAGAAGCTATAGGTGTTCCCGAATGGGATGCTGCAATGCAAGAAGAGTTTAATTCCTTGGAAAGGAATCACACATGGGATTTAGTTCCTCTTCCTAAGGGAAGGAAACTTGTTCGATGCAAGTGGATCTATCAAACAAAATTTGCAACAGATGGGTCGGTTGATAAGTATAAGGCTCGCTTGGTAGCAAAAGGCTTTTCCCAAGTTCCAGGGGTTGATTACTCTGAGACTTTTGCTCCAGTTGCTAAGATGAATTCCATCCGGCTTGTCCTTGCTATTGCTGCAACCCATCGTTGGGAAGTTCATCGAATGGATGTCAAGAGTGCATTTCTTCATGGTGACCTTCAGGAGGAAATCTACATGGAGCAACCACAAGGGTTTGTTAAAGATCCTTCACTTGTGTGTCGACTTCGAAAGTCTCTCTATGGCCTCAAATAAGCTCCTTGAGCTTGGTATGCCAACATGGACTCCTTCCTTCTAATAGTTGGTTTTACTTGATGCCATTCTGATCCGAACATCTCCATTTTGCACCAGGATGATACTCTCACATTTCTAGTTCTCTATGTTGATGACTTATTGATCATAGGGAGTCACTCATCCACCATCAAGGTAGTGAAAACTGCTCTACATGATAGATTTCTGATGTCAGACTTGGGTCTTCTACATTACTTCTTGGGAATTGAGATTACTCAATCTTCTTCAGGCATCTTCCTTGGACAACCCAAGTATGCACTTGATATGCTCTCTAGATTTTGCATGGCTGACTGTAAGCCTGCACCTACTCCTTTTTTGTCTAGGGTCAAACTTGAGGCTAAGTGCTCTTCACCCTTGGTTGATAGCACTTTATATCAACAAATTGTTGGGAGCCTCATCTACTTGACTCATATGAGACCTGACATTTCATATGCGGTGGGCATGGTCTCTAGATTCATGCAGGAGCCACATGAGTTGCATTGGAAAGTAGCTAAGCGGATTCTCCACTACATTCAGGGTACTCACAATTATGGAATTCAGTATGCAGCAGGCATGGATATTGACTTGGTGGGATATACGGATTCAGATTGGGCAGGTGATTCTCAGGATTGCAAGTCCACTTCAGGGTATTGCTTCTCACTTGGTTCTAGTCTAGTTTGTTGGTCGAGTAAGAAGTAGTCTGCAATTTCTCTTTCATCAATAGAGGCTGAGTATCGAGGGGCAGATAATGCCACCACTGAGGCTATTTGGCTTCAAAATATTCTCACTGAGTTTGGTATTCTAGTTAGGAAGCCTACTATCATCTTTTGTGATTATCAAAGTGCTATACAGATCTCAAGAAATCCAGTTCATCACCAGAGGATGAAACACATTGAGATACATATGCACTATATTCGGGAGCTCATTCAGGAAGGCATCATTAATCTTAAGTATTTTTCTATAATGGAGCAAACTGTGGACATCTTCACCAAACCCTTCACCAAAAACAAGTTCCTTCATTTGCGATCTCTGGTTGGGATATGACAGGTGTCTACTTCAAGAGGGACTTCTTAGTCCTTCTTTCTTTCTTTCTTTCTCTCCTTATTTAGGGGGGGGGCTATTCCTCTTATGGGGGGCTTCTTCTTTTGGGGGGGCTATCTATGTACATGGGTACCTAACATGGTTGCATTTGTCGGGACCCATATTTTCACCCACCTAAGCTACATTTAAGGGGGGGTGTTAGTGTAGTTTTTTTATTTTCCTTATGTTAGGGGGTATTTATTTTTCCTACACATATATTATTTAAGCTTTCTTAGGTTAATAGGAGTGGTTTATATGAGGACACGTGGTGAAATACTTTAGCTACATGTGTAACTCTCCACCTCACATGGGTAGTTGAGTTACACACCCTCTTTTGGCTTGTTGTGCCACCTCTCATAACCACTATTTTGTCATTTCCTAAGTGGGTTATAGGGTAGTTGGGTTTCACACCCTCTTTTGGCCTTATGTGCCAACTTTCTCAACTCCTTTTTTGTCTTCATGTAAGGAGGTTATGCCACATGTTTTGGCATTTACCAAGAAGGTAAAACCTCCCACTTTTTATGGGGAATAGGAGTTAATGCACCCCTTGGATGTATATGCTTATGTTTTTCTATATAATAAGCACTATACTCTCACCTTCACTAGTCAAGTTAGTAGAGTGATAGCTCGGTGAGAGTCTTCTCCAAATTCTCCTGTTTGTCTCTATTTCTCTCTTATATTGAAATTATCTTCATTCAGCTAGTTTGATCTTTGATCATCCGTTGTGTGAGGAGTTGCATGTGATCTACGATTGACATCAGATCTTGGCTCGATTCTCACTTCTCGCAAAATCTCATAGTTTGGAACTTGGAGAGGAGAGGAACAAAGGAGAAGGAGCTAAGAGCATGTTAGGAGGCATTTGGAGATGCCTCATCATATTCACTTTCCTAGTTAAATATTCTCTCATTCTTTTGGTATCTCTTTTTATATGCCTGCTTAGGTTAATCTTTGGTTGAATAACACTAACTTTAACATTTGTTTATTGTTGTTTGTGTGTGTTATAATACCACAGGTTTTCATCTAACTTGTCTCTTTTGTAGAGCATCAGCTTCTAATAGGGCATTATAGTCAATCCCTTTACTAGGTGGTCCCTAACAATATTTGTTCTTAACAACACTTATTGTAAAGCTTTAATAGTCTTGGCTCCTAACAATGCAAACTTTAGAAGAGTTCAAAATACTTTTGGGTATTCATTCCCATCATGGTTTTTTCCATTTAGGTTTCCACGTCAAAATCATTGTGTCAAGTGGTGAATGTTTTTGTGGTTATGTTTGATATGTTTAATTTGCTTAACAACTAAATCCACTTAGATATGATATGATAACCGACAAAAATCTGAAATATACTTTTACTTTTGTCAGTAAAGTATTTGGATGATTTGATTAAAAGGTTTGTGAGTTTCGGAGTTGTTTTACTGTTATTCTATTATGACACTCAACCGATTTACTTGACAGTGATATTGCAACTTGTAGTTCAGTATTTGAACTAGTCAGTTCTGAGTTTGTCTTGAGAGGTTGTTTTTATTTGGTGAAAAGTTTGTCAGTTTTCTATCTACTGATTCACCCCGCCCTCTCAGTAGTTGACCGGATCCTTATTGATTCATCATACCATCAATTGGTATCATAGTGTTTCAGGTCCTCTAAGGTCTAAGCCTAACAACTTGAGGTAAATATATTGAAGAACATGATGAAGAAAGAAGGTTTGAAGTTTAATAGGGAAAACTACAGAATATGGAGTGATAGAATGAAAATCTATATCAAGAGTCTAGGAAGTCAATACTGGGAACATGTTGGTACTCAATATGTTGCACCTAGTGGGACTATGTCTGATGATCAAAATAAAGAGAAACAAGAAAATAATCAAGCATTGGAGGCCATTATTAGTTCTTTGTCTGATTCAGAGTATGTTGGCGTCCATGGTCTGGAAACTACTTATGAGGTGTGGAAGAAACTTGAAGAAATCTATAGTAGTGATGAGCATTTGAAGATTGTCAAAGAAGAGATTCTGAGAGGTAAATTTGATAACATGCGGATGGCTGAAGGTGAGAATATACAACAATATGGTCAAAGGATTAAAGAGATAGTTGGTGAGATCAAGAGTGTTGGTGGTAAAGTGGAGGATGCCACAGTGGTTAGTAAAGTGTTGAGAACCCTTCTACTGGTCTATGCTATCTGAGTTTTAGCCATTTAGGAGCTAAAGTCTATTGATAAAACTAAGGCAACTCTTGACTCCATCATTGGTAAGCTTACTGCATTTGAATTAAATGGTTATGATGGTACTACTTAGAGATATGAATCTACATTTAGAGCTTCAGTTTCTAACCCTTCTATGAGGAAAAGTAGAGATGTCAGTCACAATTATGAATCTAGATCCAACAAAGAAGTTGATGATGAAGACAATTTGGTTGATCTTGAAGCATTGTTGGCCAAGTGGTTGCCTAGAGGTACCGGTAATTATAGAGGTAAATTACCTTTGAAATGTTTTGCATACAACAAGATTGGAAACATTGCTGCTAACAGTCCTAATGGTGACAATGAGCATAAGCGTGAGAAGTACAAGAAGTACAAGGGAAAAGGAAAAAGAGATTATCTCATTGCAGTTGATGGTGGTATCGCTAATAAGGAATCTAAGGGAGATGCTAATGAAGACATTGTCTTTGTAGCCATTAAAGAGGAGTCATTGATCAGAAGGCATTAGTTTCTTGCATGGATAGTTCTGATGATTGGATCATTGATAGTGTTTTTTCACACCACATGATCGATGACTGGAGCAAATTTCTTACTTTGAAGGAATTTTATGGAGGAGTTGTGAGATTTGGAAATTACTCACTCTGCATGGTAAAAGGAAAGGGAACCATTTCTATTAATGGAAAGAGAAGTGCAGATGATGTTGTAAAGCGGAAAATCGCGATCGAACCCTAGTTGTTCTCCCCTCTTCCAACTCCGAGGAGAGAGAAGGGAGGTTCACTAGAATTCGATGGTTTTCACTTAGGGGAGAGACTTTACATTCAAAAGAGGGGTTGAAACCCACAAGATCCAATCCCACGCAATGCAAGATTGGATGCTAAATGTGTTTCAAGGGTTAAGAAAGCAAGGCTACCCTCTTTTGTAAAGAATGTGCATAGAAGAATTAAGCTAGGAATACATAGAAAGTGACAAAGATTTGCTTATAAACTGAGATAGGAATATGGTATGAAGCTGCGGACTTGGAATTAGCAGTAAAATGTCGATACGGCGCTGTCTTGCAAATCTGAGCAAAAGTTGTCAGGACGATGGCGCCCGGCGCCACGGTCCTCCGAAAAATCCGTCAAACGAAGGGGGATCGGTTCGTCTCTGCACAAGGATTCCAGATCTTCAATTTCAGCCGCGTACCTGCAACCTACACATAGAAAAGCGAAGATGATTGGGGGGTTAGGGATTAGGGGTTTGCCTTTAGGTCAAACCCCGGTTTTTGGAATTAACCAAGAAATGAGCAAGAGCTGTAAATGTAAATGACTGTAAAACAAGTACTAATACCTTGTTCTAAGGATGTTTGTATCCTTATGTGCGAAGGTTTAGACGTTGTATGTTGTATGTTGTAGCATGTAGTATGTGATCTCCTCTTCAATGGTTGAATCCTTGTCTTGAACGCAACATTTAGCCTTGAATGGAGACTTAGAAGGAATGCTTGAATGCTTGAATGCTTGAATGTTTGAATGTTTGAATCTTGCTTCCGCCTTTTTTCCATCTACCTAAATGAGAGAGGAAAATGTAGTTTATATACTTGTCATTTAGGGCTGATAGACTGATTTTCCCGACCTTAGGCCGACCAGGAAAGTTAATTTCCAAATTGCAAACAAAAAGACCCGAGCCCCTTAGGAGACCAAGCCCAAAATAGGACCCAGGGACCAGGGCGCTGGGTGCTCTGGTCCCACCTCCCGGGACAGCAAGGTGCAAGGAGGTTCAGGCCAGGGTGCTTGAAAAATGCAGTTTTCAGTGTCATGAGCAAGTTTCGGGGTCTCCATTCAGGTTGCGTGTTGCGTCGCCATCGTGAAGACCGAAATGCAGTCGAAATTGCAAGTGTCGCAATTTTAGGACGCTACATTTAGCCCCCACTTTAGCGGGAGTATGTATGCTCATACTTCCGGTAAAGTACAAGGAAACAATATTGAAAGACTTTCACCACGTCAAGGAGGCAAGATACACCAAGCCCCCAGTGGACTAAGGATCTTACGACTTCGATTGAAAAAGTAAAAGGGAAGATCACGAGGGAGAACCATGACTGTCAGTAGTAAGGTTCCCTCACTATGAGTCATGCAAGAAAGATATCAAAAATTTTCAAGGCAAGGTTAAATTTACCAAGAAATTTTCAAGTATCTTGAAAAGATATGAACGGGATGTATGCCCCCCTACGTTAAAGCGATCGCACATGCCTCATCGGGGGTGATTGTTTTAACGTAGTGATACACATAAGAAATGAGAAAGGAGCACGTTATCGCAAGGATTTAGCCCCCAAGTGTGAGATAAACCCAAGGATAATAGACACAAAACACAAAGCACGAGGTGACTTCGCTTTCCTCGGGGTCAGTATGCTGTATGATAATTCATGTATATATATCATATGTATGTATGCATAATTGTTCTTCATTCCCCAATCAAGGAAGGTCACCTAGAAGAAGGGAACACATGTGTCTTTTGAGTCAACATGAGAGAGATCGAGAGATCTCAATACTTTGCATCGTCCTCAAGTAAACAACACCAAGGACAACAAATAGAAGAATGAGAATAACATATAGAAGAAGTAACAAAAGAGAGGGGGAGAGAATCTGCTATGCTAATGTAACTAGTCTAGCACGTCATCTACCCCCCGATCTTGTTGATCAATGTTTCGGGAAGGCAGGGAACACGCTAGAGGAGGAACATCCAACACAGCAGATGGAGCTATCACAAGATCCAAACAAGGGCTATGTTCATGTTCCGAGCCACATTGTTCTTGTCTAGGAGCTAGGATAAGTGCTTTAGAAAATTCATTAGATAAATGGTTATCAACATCAACAAGTTCATATTCACTATCAGAAGCAAGAGGAGTAACATTTTCATCATGCATAACATTTTCATCTATATCGTCATCAAGATTTAAAAAAATAGGATCTTTAACTCGCACAGGATCAAGATCATCATGCATCTTATGTTTAGGAGATTTAGGCTCAATGTCCGGCTGAGGAGAAAATGGAATAATGCTTGTTGAAGGTGTTTTTGAAGATTGTAAATTTGGAGAAGCGGCTGCTTGAGCCCTAAGATGACGTTTTCGTCGGCGTTCACGTGCAGAACGATTACGTCTAGTCTTAGTAGGAAGTGGAGAAGATTGAGGAGGAGGAATGTTCTCATCCTTAGCACTTGGGTGTTTAGGTTGTGGTCTCTTAGGCTGGATAATAGGAGAAGAAGAAGGTCTCTTCTCTCTATAAAAAGAAGGAGGAGGAACTGCTCCATATAAGGGAAGAATATTTGGTTTAGAGAGAAGACCAAATCCATCATGATGAGGAGGTATAGGTCTACTCTTAGGAAAATTATTAGGCATAGACATAGTCACATCCATAGGGATGGGTTGGGAATCTTCTTGATCAAAGGAAGAACTTCCTTCTCAAGAATGATAGGAATGTCAAGCTTAGGTGTTCTAGGTTCACTTAGAGATAAGATCATATCTGTTTTCCACTTTTGATAAGATTTGAAAAGATGATCACTTTGCGGGGGAAGAGATTGGAATTGTTTAGGCCAAAAGTAATCAATAGGAACGCTAGAAGTTCTTTCAGCTGGTTTAAAGAGACTATGATTGACAGTAACAACTTCACCATTATAGGGAAATTTCAAACACTTGTGAATAGGAGAAGCAATAGCTTTCATGGAAGATAGCCAAGGATAGCCAAGCTTCACACGAAATTGTTCAGATGAAGGAATAATAACAAAGTTCACATCAATGGATTTGTTATGGACCTCAATAGGCAATGTAATAGAACCAATTGCAGGAGAAGAAAATGCATCAAATAATTTCACAATCACATCTGTTTTGTCATAGATCACTTGATTCAATTGCAAAGTAAAAAGAAATTCTTCAGTAATAACATTAATCATGCACGAAGGATCAATAAGCACTCCATGGCAAGGCATATTCTTGACTTTTGCAACTATGTATAAAGGACCATCAGGTGCCCTAATGGTTTCACTAGAATCAAATGTGATGGAAGGTTCTTCAGGGATTTCTTGCTGCTCTACAAAGTTAATCACATTCGGGGTCATAGACACAAGACCATCAGATGAAAGAGAGGAATCATTAGCCTCAATTGCATTAGAGGTATGAGAAGGTAATGGATCAGTGAAAATCTGAAGATTTTGATTAGGAGGAGCTACAGATGTGTTGCCTTTATCATTCACTCCAGAAACAGAAATAGTATTATTATCAATCAAATCTTGAATTTTACCCTTTAAAGAAAAACATTTTTCAGTATCATGCCCAGGTTGACGATGAAATTGACAAAAAGATTTGTTATCAAAATAAGGTGAAGTAATCTTTGCAGGATCAATTTGTCTTATAGGAGGAAGAGTAAGCACATTTTGTTCCAATAACTTATTCATAATACTATGCAATGATTCATTCAAAGGAGTATACTTTCTTTCTTTCTTGAAAAATTTAGAAATAGGAGGCACACCTGATGCTGCATTCACATTGTTGTTGATGATGTTTTCATTGAATTTGATGGAATCTCTGTTTGGTTTAAACTTCCCAAATGGTTGTTGACTGCTATCACCCTTATCACTCGGAGCCATAGGATGTGATTGTTCCATTTGACTCACAGTCAGTTGATAATTGTGAAGAGTGGCACACAACTGTTGGAAAGAAGTAAACTCAGAAAACAGAAGTTTGTCTCGAATATCTTTTTGTAAATTAGAAATAAAGATTCTTTGAATATCATTGTCAGGCACTGGAAAAGAAATTTGAGCATACAAATTCTTATATCTACCAATGAAATCAGTCACTTTTTCTTTAACACCTTGTTTACAATGCATTAAATCAATCAAAGTAACTTTAGGACTTATATTGTTTTGAAATTGTTGAATGAAAGCATTTGCAAGTTGTTCGAAAGAAGTAATAGAATAAGAAGGCAACGAGCAATACCATTGTAGGGCTTTGTCTCTTAATGTTCTAGTAAACAGTTTTGCAAGCAACCTTTGGTCATAAGCAAAATCAGTACAAATTGTTTGAAAAGTCTTAACATGTGTTAGAGGATCTCCTTTACCATTATAAAGCTCCAAATGCGGGATTTCAACATGTTTAGGAGGGATAGCTCGAACAATGTCAAGAGAAAGTGGGCTCGCAACATCAAATGTGGGCACACTAAACTTAGATTGATTCATAGAGGCAATTTGTTGCTGTAAAGAAGAGACAGTTTGTGCAAGATTGTTAATGGTCGCTTCAGTCAAAGAATTCATATTGGATGTGTTAGATTGAGATGGAGGTGTTATGTTATTGAAAGAAGGTAAAGAGTAAGGTGGTGGGACTCTATGATAATTAGTCATAGGAGATGATTGGACAGGAGGAACACTACAAGGAGGAATGGAATGGTTGAATGAATTGCCCCCTTGCATCATGTTCATTTGTGGAGATATAATAGGAACACTCATTGGAGGAATGAATGAAGAAGTCGGATTGAATGAAGGAAGAGGGTTAATTGAAGAAGGAGGATTGCCCCCATGACTGGTAATCATAGGAGGAATGTCTTGTGTTGAAGTAGTCATTATGTTTGATGTAAAGGTAGGTATACTAGCAATAGAAGTCATCAAAGGAATAGAATGATTGTCTTGAGTAGGAGGTTGTGTATAACCTAAAGTTTTAGCACAACTCTTCATAGGCATCACATTCGAATCCACAATGTGTGCAATACCACGCAAAATATCAATTCCATTCTTATCACTTTGAAGCATACGTTTTAGACCCTCAATTAAAGGAAGAGCTTGACTATCAGGGTATTCTTGAGACATCCATTGTCGAAAATCATCAAATTGGTTATCCAATTTCGAAAGTTGTTCTACAGAAACCTCATGGAGAGCTTTTTCATCATTAGGAGGATTAGAGGAATTACCCATGTCCTCGTTAAAAAGGCTATTCAAATTAGGTTCCATCTCCTCGGTAGTTAAACCTCGGAAAGACTTAATTCTACGGCTTCGTCTAACGGGAATAGTGTAAGTAGGGCTTATTGTTGTAAAACTCATGCACTAGAAAGAGAGAGAAGATTTTGAATTTAGAGGTAGCAATTTTCAGTAAAATCAGCCAATCTTCTGGATTTAAGCTGTTAAATGCAATCACAACAGTCTCCCAAAATTTTGGAAAAAATGTCCGGGACCGTGGCGCCCGGAGTGCAACACGGTCCTTGCAACTTTTTTCGAAATTTGCAGGGATGAAAGGTATGATGATTTTAAAGCTAATCTGAAAAAATTGAGTGATTTTACGATCTGTAGATAGGCCAAATTAAAGTTGCAATCTCAAAATTGAACCCTATCAAGATTGTCGAAAAATGCAAAATTTTGAATTTTGAAAAAGAGAGGGAAACTGAAATTTTAAATTTTATGATTTTAGAGGGAATGTCAAGAGCAATGCAAATTTTGAAATTTGAAAATTGACTCAATTTCACGCAAAATTCAATTTTGAAAGCGGAAATCAAAGTTGTTGTAATTAAGCACTTAATTTCAAAAGTCACAAAATGCAAGAATTTGAATAAAGCACTGAAATTTCGAATGAATGCAAACACAATTTTCAGATTTAGGACAGTAAGAACACAATTTTGACACAAAATTTCAATTTCAACAATTTTTGAATGATTAGAAGCCTTAGACCAAGCAATCGCAAGACCAACTTTGACTGTAATTTTGAAAGTGTTATAATTGACAAAATCAGCCAAAATTCTGGATTTTAGCAGGAAAATACAGCAAGATCTCGCTCCCGAAATTTTGGAAACAATGTCGGGGACGATGGCGCTCGGAGTGCAACACGGTCCTCGCAACTTTTTTCCAAATTTTCAGGGATGAAGGATATTGTGATTTTATTGCAGAATCCAAAGTTACAGCTGATTTGGAGATGTTTTGATTGGTCAAATTGTCAGACAAAGGTTGAATTAAGAGGGTTTCAAAAATTAGGGTTTTGACATTTAACCACTTAATTTTCAAAATTAAAGCACAGATATGAATTGATAATTTGTAATAGAAGGGAAGATCTGAAACAAACATTAACAACTAAGCATTTCACAAGTTTAATTACTAAAAAGAAATTTTAGGGTTTTTATGCAATCACCTTTAAAATTTTGCAAAAGATCAAACATGGAAATGTAATCAATTTTTTCAGATCTAAGCATAAAAAATCAGAAAGGATGTTCACGTCGGGTTCACCAAAATGTAAAGCGGAAAATCACGATCGAACCCTAGTTGTTCTCCCCTCTTCCAACTCCGAGGAGAGAGAAGGGAGGTTCGCTAGGATTCGATGGTTTTCACTTAGGGGAGAGACTTTACATTCAAAAGAGGGGTTGAAACCCACAAGATCCAATCCCACGCAATGCAAGATTGGATGCTAAATGTGTTTCAAGGGTTAAGAAAGCAAGGCTACCCTCTTTTGTAAAGAATGTGCATAGAAGAATTAAGCTAGGAATACATAGAAAGTGACAAAGATTCGCTTATAAACTGAGATAGGAATATAGTATGAAGCTGCGGACCTGGAATTAGCAGTAAAATGTCGATACGGCGCTGTCCTGCAAATCTGAGCAAAAGTTGTCGGGACAATGGCGCCCGGCGCCACGGTCCTCTGAAAAATCCGTCAAACGAAGGGGGATCGGTTCGTCTCTGCACAAGGATTCCAGATCTTCAATTTCAGCCGCGTACCTGCAACCTACACACAGAAAAGCGAAGACGATTGGGGGGTTAGGGATTAGGGGTTTGCCTTTAGGTCAAACCCCGGTTTTTGGAATTAACCAAGAAATGAGCAAGAGCTGTAAATGTAAATGACTGTAAAACAAGTACTAATACCTTGTTCTAAGGATGTTTGTATCCTTATGTGCGAAGGTTTAGATGTTGTATGTTGTATGTTGTAGCATGTAGTATGTGATCTCCTCTTCAATGGTTGAATCCTTGTCTTGAATGCAACATTTAGCCTTGAATGGAGACTTAGAAGGAATGCTTGAATGCTTGAATGCTTGAATGTTTGAATGTTTGAATCTTGCTTCCGCCTTTTTTCCATCTACCTAAATGAGAGAGGAAAATGTAGTTTATATACTTGTCATTTAGGGCTGATAGACTGATTTTCCCGACCTTAGGCCGACCAGGAAAGTTAATTTCCAAATTGCAAACAAAAAGACCCGAGCCCCTTAGGAGACCGGGCCCAAAATAGGACCCAGGGACCAGGGCGCTGGGTGCTCTGGTCCCACCTCCCGGGACAGCAGGGTGCAAGGAGGTTCAGGCCAGGGTGCTTGAAAAATGCAGTTTTCAGTGTCGTGAGCAAGTTTCGGGGTCTCCATTCAGGTTGCGTGTTGCGTCGCCATCGTGAAGACCGAAATGCAGTTGAAATTGCAAGTGTCGCAATTTTAGGACGCTACAGATGTCTACTGGGTTTAAGGATTAAATCATAATCTTATGAGTGTTTCCCAACTCAATGAAAGAGGTTATCCATTGGAATTAAAGAATGGAATGTGCAAAATCTATGGGAGCAAAGGTGAACTAATTGCAACCAGAAAGCAGACAAAAGGTAACCTATTTCACCTGAATCCTAAAGTCAACAACTATTTAATTGCTAAAGTAGATGATAGTTGGTTTTGGCATCGTAGATTTTGTCATATAAATTTTGATACCATTGTTAAGGTCAGTAAGTCCAAGTTGGTAAGAGGTTTGCCTTAGTTGGACAAACTGGTGAATGCTCCGTGTAAGGAATGTTAGTTAGGAAAGATGAAATCCTCAACTTTTAAGAGAAAATCTTTTTCAGTAGAACATTTGTTAGATTTGGTTCATACAGACCTCTGTGGACCAATAGGGACTAAAAGAGGTCAAGGTGACATATATTTTATGATCTTCATTGATGATTGCTCAAGAATGATGTGGGTCACATTCTTGAAGGACAAAACATAAGCCTTAGCTGAAAAGGAAAGTGGTAAGAAGATAAAGTGTATGAGGACTGATCAAGGTGGTGAATTTACTTTAGAGGAATTCACTAGATATTGTGAATACAATGGAATCAAGAGGAAGATTTCTAGACCGAGGATACCATAGCAGAATGGTATTGCAGAGAGGAACAACTGATATGTTGTTGAAGCTACTAGAACAATGCTTATACAAGGAGGAGTAGCAAAAGCTTTCTAGAGAGAAGTTGTCAGCACAACTATCTACACTATGAATTAGATATTGGTAAAGAGAGGTAAGGATAAAACTCCTTATGAATACTGGTATGGTAGATCACCTAATGTCAATTATTTTAAGATTTTTGGAAGTAAATTTTTTATCAAGAGAGGTGACTATGTCAGTAAGTTTGAGGCTAAAAGTGATGAAGGCATATTTCTTGGTTACTCCACCAAGAGTAAGGCCTACAAATGTTATAACAACCAGACACAGAGAATCATTGAGAGTGTTGATGTTCGAGTGGATGAGTATCCTGAATTTTCAAGAGAAACTAGTGAGGAGAAAAAGGATGAAGAACCTTGCATTCAGATTTTGGAACCAGAACTGATGAAGCCAAAAGCTGGTGAAGTGAATGTTATTGTACCAGTTCATCCAAAATAGGTAGATTCAAAAGAAGATGATGAAAGTGAAGAAGAAGAACCTAAAGATAGTGATCATGTCATTCCAAGGTATGTGAGACTCAATCATAATCTTGACCAGATTATTGGAGATAAAGATGTTGGAGTATTAACCAAAAGAAGAATCAGAGATAATTCTTGCATGATCTCCACTATTGAGCCTAGAACTACTAAGGAAGCATTTGGAGATGATCATTGAATTAAATCTATGGAGGAGGAGGTTGACGAGATTGAGAATAACAATACATGGACCCTAGTACCTAGACCACTGAATAAAAATGTGATAGGTACTAAATGGGTATTCAGGAATAAACTGAACAAAGATGGAGTAGTAGTTAGAAACAAAGCTAGACTGGTATGCAAAGGTTATGCACAGGAAGAAGGTGAAGACTATGGTGAGACGTTTACACCAATTGCTAGATTGGAAGGTGTTAGGACTCTACTTGTATTTGCAACATATAAGAGATTCCAAGTATATCACATGGATGTGAAGTCAACATTTATAAATGGAATATTGGAAGAATTATACATTGAGTAGCCAGATGGTTATGCTTTGACTGATGCAACGGATATGGTGTGTAAATTGCACAAGGCACTATATGGTTCAAAGAAAGCACCGAGAGCATGGTATGAAAGACTACATTCACACCTGATGAAGATAGGTTTTCAGAGAACTAGTGAAGACAACAATATATATATTAAATTTGAAGGACATAAGATACTGGTTAGTGAAGTGTTTGTGGATGTAATCATATTTGGAGGCAATGATGACATGAGTAATGAATTTGAAAATGAGATGAAAAGTGAATTTGAAATGTCTCTAGTAGGAGAGATAAAATTATTCATAGGTTTGTAAATTAAGCAGATGAAGTGGTATTTTCATCACACAGTGTAAATATGTGAAAGAGGTATTGAAGAAATTTGGAATGCGTAACTGTAAACCGGGTGGGACACCGATGGTTACAGGTTGTAAACTATCTAAGGAGGATGTAGCCACATCTATTGATGAAAAGGAGTACATGTCAATGATAGGGAATTGCATTATGTTGTTCACAATAGATTGGATATTGCTCATGCAATTGGTTTAGTTGCCTTATTTTAAAAGAATCTAAAGGAGACACATTTGATAGCAACCAAGAGGATATTCAGATATTTGAAAGGTACTATTGACTATGGATTATGGTATCCATATGCAGGTAAATTTGATTTGAAGTTTTATACAAATACAAACTAGGCAAGTAATGTTGATGATAGGAAGAGCACAACCAGTGGTGCATTCTTTCTTGGAGAAAGACTTGTTTCATGGAGCAACAAGAAGCAGATTTGTACATCAAAATCCACTGCTGAAGTTGAGTATTTTGTAGTGTATATGAATTGTACCTAGGCAATCTAGATGAAACACATTCTGGAAGGATTCAAGTTGAAGATTATAGAACCTGTAAATATTTTATGTGACAACACCAGTGCAATAAATATTTCTCAGAACCCGATGTTGCATGCTAGAACTAAGCATATTGAGTTGAAATATTATTTCTTGAGAGAGAAAGTGCAGAGTAAAGATGTGTTATTGGAGCATGTATCTACCAAGGAGCAGCTAGAAGATATCTTTACTAAACCTCTTCCTAAGACTACTTTTGAGTATCTTAGAGGTCAGCTAGGGGTTGTGCCCCTACATGAGGCTAGTTGAGCATGATGTGGAATACATCATTTCCAAAGCTAATTGAAGAATCTTGAAGCAGGATTGGTGTAGAGTGGAGTTATTCCATAGGAGGAGCATCAAGTTGCAAGTTAATGTTGCAAAATAGTGAAGTATGACACTGCATGTTTTACTTTCACTTTGGAATTTTTGTGAAAGGGGGAGAAGAACTATATGATTGATAGAGAGAAGATCTATACCCAGTTACCAACTGAAGACATGGAGACTCAATTGAAGGAGAATACATGGTAAAATGTAAACCAGGATTCCTATTCACAATCATAATGTCAAGGGTTTTGATACTTGTATTGTCATCAATGCTAAAGGGGGAGATTTTTGGCACTTGCATGAAGATTGCATTGATGTCAATTTTAACCGGTAATGATGTTGTAATATTGTTGTTTTGCAACCAATAGGAGAGCTTGTGAAGGAAACCGATATTACTAGAGAAGAAGTAAGATCAACCGGTAAACCCTACCTGTTGATATGCTAAACCCTAACTGATGGAGCTTGGTGAATTGGTTGTATTGGTTTATGATCAAATAGTGAGAAGTAATGATTATGCCATGTATGCATGTTGTATGAGAAGAGTTTAAAATGGTTTTTGGCACGTAGAGATAATGGTTTTATCTTGGGAATGTGCAAGTTCATTGCATGTAATGGAAATCGTGTGATGAGTTACAGAGTTTGATGAAGTAGTGATCAAGGAGCGGTCGAGGTTGTCTTGAATGATTTACAATGATTTCTATGTAATCCAATAGTCATACTCGAATTGATTTGTTTGTAATCTCTATGAGATCTTAGGTTTGTGATATGTTACCGACCTATTATTTTGTTTATAAGGTCGATGAATTGTTTTGTTGTAGTGTTGGCAATTTTGGTTGAATGTAAGAGTGATTGGTTGCTGAACTAGATGATGTGTCTATAGTATGTGTAAAGTTAGATAGGAGCATGACAAGGATCTGATCAAGCAGAGTAGTACTATTCACCAGATCAGCAAACCCCTGTTGTTCTCTAATAATTACAACAATCAAATCCCTTAACCGGGTAATCTCTAACAAGCTTAGTGTTATCTAAATCCTCTAACTAGGTGATCCATTAGCTTGGATTTTAAATCCTCTACCGAGGTTACTCCTAACAGGGTATTGCTTCTAATAGGGCATTATAGTCAATCCCTTAACTGAGTGGTCCCTAACAAGATATGTTCTTAACAGGACTTATTGTAAAGCTTTAACAGGCTTGGCTCCTAACAGGGTGAACTTCAAAAGAGTTCAAAATACTTGTGAGCATTCATTCCCACCGTGGTTTTTCCCATTTGGGTTTCCACGTCAAAGTCATTATGTCAAGTGGTGAATGTTTTTGTGGTTATGTTTGATATGGTTAATTTGCTTAGCAACTAAATCCACTTAGATATGATATGATGACTGACATCAATCTAAAATATACTTTTACTTTTGTCAGTAAAGTATTTGGATGGTTTGGTTAAAAGGTTTGTGAGTTTCAGAGTTGTTTTACTGTTATTTTGTTATGACAGTCAATCTGTTTACTTGACATTGATATTGCAAATTGTAGTTCAGTATTTGAACCAGTCAGTTCTGAGTTTGTCTTTGGAGGTTGTTTTTGTTTGATGAAAAGTTTATGTGAATTTTATATCTACCAATTCACCCCCCCTCTCAGTAGTTGATCAGATCCTTATTGATTCATCATACCATCAAGATTAAGAAGCAAAGCTTTGATGTCAATACTATATTCATTTAGTGGTATTGATAAAGCTTTTAAGACCATGGAAGCTCCAATTTTCACCATAGGATACAAGGCACCAAATGCGTAAGTTTAATCTTAATGGCAAATAGAGTCCAAAATAATAGAAGATAGTCTTAAACAAATCTGCTACCGGACTGTTTGAGCCAAGATATATAATGGGACAATATTCAAAACCTTACCCTATGGTATTGGTTAAGATCAACATATTCCAAGCCACAGGTAAGGGTAGAGAATCAAAGAAGTTGACCATAGCTCAAACACCAAATGACAGTAGTATGAGGATAATAAAAGAAGATGTATTCACCATATAAAATAGTCAAAAAACATTGACAGTGCTCATCGCAACCACCAGTAGACACCAAACCTAGAGCATTTTTATATCAAGCATCACTGTTACTAGAAGCACAGAGGAATAAAAGAAAGAGATGCATTTTTCATTATCTCCTTGCAACAAAAACAAGGAGCACTTCAAGTTTTTTTTCTTGCGACAATGAATGTATCTATGAATGAACCTAAAACCTCCAGAAATTCCTCAAGAAGAGCCTCAAATGAAAAAGAGTGGTGGCACTAAGGAGCAGTGACAAAGCAAAGTTAAAATGCATCGAATACAAATGGATTTCCATATTCGCTTTATGGTTTTTATTTACCCTAGGTGTTCGAGCAACATTAGGCATGTGTGTTATGAATTGCATCAGACTTTGAGAGATGTAAGTGTTTTGAAGTGTCATTATTTATCACTTCAACATTTATTTATGCAATGTCAAGGTGATTTAGGCTTTAGGAATGGGTCAAAGGGGTTGTAACCGATATTTTTGCAATTTATGAGGAAAGGCCAAGCATATAGGGGTGATTGAAGGAGGTTGGCAAACATGTGCTAAAAATGGATGTTGTTTTGACTAATTTGAGGACTTTGAAAAGAATCTTGGAGTATTTTTAGAGGTTATTATGGTGGATAAAGTCATGGAGTGACTTTTTCTTCTCTCTTGTGCCTTTTTGGAGGTCTTTATTGACCTAAAAAGTAGGGATTTTGGTTATGCATGACCAAAGAAAGTTCCTATCTATAATAACCCACTCCACTTAACCCAAGAAATTTTGACCATTTTTTATTTATTTATTTATTTAATCATTTGTGTTTGATTCAATCGCATACTCTAGGCATCTATCCAATTGGATTAGGAATTCATCCATCTGGGATGAGCATCTAACCATACGGGTTAGGCATCTATCCTTACGAGACATGAGGTTTTATCTATCCAATACAGGATAGGCATCTACCCAAATGAGGTAGGCATCTATCCAACTTGGGATAGGAGGTGCTTTGGCTAGAGACTTAGAGTCATAAGGACCATCCGGGTCCCGAGTCACTCTCTTAGAACTACACTCCTCTAATAGGAGTGCACCAAGGTCACCATCCTTAGGAGTAAATAAAATAACATAATGCAAGCTTGAGTTCTGCCTTGGAATATGGCCTAAAGCCACGGGAAGTCAAGCAAATCCATACGAGATTCCTTCTGAGTATGCATTGAAATATCCCTTAAACTTTCAATTAGGAAACTTTGCAATTCATCTACTCACTCGAACAACATCCTAAACCCCATCCCCGAACGCTTGAGCACTAGGGACAACTTCATCCCTAGATTGCCTAGATACCCATTTTGGTAAGGGATCAAGGTGTAAAATAAGTAGTTTTGTTTTCTACTCTATCATTTAATGTAAACTATTTTAGTGGGTACACAACCCTTTCTAGGGTCAATGTCCCAAACAGTTTCTCTATGGTTGCTACCCATGATGGTAGCTTTAAGAAAAGGGCTCAAGGTGGCCTATTGCTTGTGGCCTAAAACAACTAGGTCCTAATTCCTATTATAAGTGTAACCCTTGACCCAATTATCAATCGTCTACAATCTTTAAGATTAAGACAAGTTTTTAAAAGCATTTCACTCAATCAACCCTAAAGGTGTTTTCTAATGTTTAACTAGTGAATGTAAATTCATTGAAAGATTATCTTATTAGATTATCAATCGAAGGGGGATTACCCACCCCTTAGATTTTAACTTCCAAGTGTCCCTTATTACTCCCTGACAATTTATAGGGACGATTCCACAGACATCATTGATGAAACTTTATTAGGTGTTAAGTGCGGTAGTTCAATATGACAACATTACCCATAAGTGTAACCTAGAAGCACCATATATACAGAATGCTGGTAGGTTTTTGTTTCCATCACCTCTTGTTTATTTATCTATCTAAGAAATATTAATAAGCTTATAACAACATTATGAAAGAACTAGTTGATATTATCTTATTACAACAGTTGTAAATAACTAATTCCATGTAAGTAGGGTAGCATTAAAACAAATAAGCATTCAACTATTATTCTCTTGGAAAAATCATTTAAAGTAACATGGCAAGATTAAATAATTGAGAGTATATCCAAGAAGTTAATTCCATATAAATAGGTAAGAGAATTACTCAGAAGTAATGACTTCTACTACTAGGTAATTAATATCCAAAATAGGGAACTATTATCTAGATTATTGAAATGTAACATCAATTATGCAACCAACAAAGTGATAAAGTGTAACTTGTATGATAATAACAAGAATGAGTAACTTGCATAGCATTACAACTTGCATGGATTAATGAATGGACAAATTTAAATTCTTCTCTCTTTATTATTATTATTTTTTTACATGGTTCCTTGATCAAATCGTAATTTGTCGAATGTATCAAAAAGAAAATTGAAATAAAACAAATCGTTTAAGTAAATAAAACTACTTAGAGGACTCTAACATTAAATTTATTGCAAATGAATTATTCCTACTAAAGTTTTCCAATCACTTGGCAAAATTATTTTCCCATCTAATTAATCTAAATTAGTTATTTAATTCCTCAAAACTAAATTACTCCTTAATGTTTACAATCTACTTAGATTTACAATTAATAATAATAAAATTATCAATCTATTATATATATATATATACTCATTAATAAAACTTAGAATTTTTAATTAGTGTTAACAAATTTTCAAACTAATACATATTTATATATTAAAAAAACTTAGTGATAACTAATTAAAAACTATTTATATTAATCAAACCAACCATGATTGTTAGGCAAATATAATAATAACTAATTTTTCCTTTTACCGCAAAAAGATAACGTAATCGTTATCAATGGAAAAAGGGCAACCGAAAGTTGAAATAATTAATGGACTAAAAGTTTGAAATGGTGCAGTTAATGGAGAGGAGGGAGAGTGGGGGATGCAACCCTCCACTACTCATGTCTTACACAATTTATAAATGCTTCGTAATAAATAGCATATGGGTCAAAGAAAATGAAACAGTTTTGGAACAGTGCAGTCAATAATAAAATATGATTTTCCTTTAAAAGAGATCAATGGGTACTGTTGGTGCCCAAAAATGGGTTTACATTGACTCAAAGGCAGAGACCAAGTTGTTTTCTCCTGATAATATCTATGGAAAGCCACTTCCAACTGTTTAATATTCTTCAAACTTGGACCAACAATGACAAGGATGCTAGATCCTTCTACGCTTTAGGCTCTGCAAAACCAAGGAGGGTGATCCCTATGCTTGTTAGTGATTTTACGCCACACTCATAAATCATACATGAAATAAAGTAGATAATCTCATATAAGGACTCAACAATAAGGGAGAATGCTCGGGAATGGCAAATTCCTCAGTGATCCTCAACCCGTTCGGAGTATGAGATGAATATTATATATAATAATGTTCATACAAAATGAAAGTACTATGATATTAAGCAAGTTATAGCAAACCAGTGGTGATTTCAAATAGTAAATAGATACCTAGGCATTCACTTAACTATGATCAGTGCCTTATTCCATTGGGTACATGAATTTACATTGCATTAGACTTTAATTCTAGCAGAATTTATCTAACAACAATTAACCAAAGATAATATTGCCTTACAATATATCGTACTTGCAATCCCCACCCAAAACTACTTATAAAAATCCCTATAAAGACCTCTATCACTCTCTAATTTTATTTAAGCATTTAATTGACCTATCAGACCAAAGCATGAACAAAAAGTTACATACACCACAACAGTGAAATGAATGATAAAATACTTCACAATACGCATTCAAAACATGATAGAACAATACATTGGAGAGAAATGGGTTTGAATAATATATTCATTCATTGATTTTGTTGTCTCTATAAGAATACAATCCATACATAACTCCTTCAAGAACCTGCAAAAATCATAGACACAAGACTCTTTTCTATTTTTTGCTCTGTAAAATGACCTCTTACAACCCTGTTGTTTCACCTTGACTTTTTTTCTATATGGAAAGAGATATTTGGAACACATAAGGAACCAAAAATTCTGAACCCCATCTCATAGCCCTGAATTCCCTTTTATATAAACAAGGGAGCAAAACAAGTTTTAGGTCAGATGAGACACCTGTCATCTAAGAATGACCATGCATAACCGCATTTTGTTATACCAAACAATCATCCTCAAACTTGCTTATACTAAATCAAAATTGGAAACCGCCTTCTTCAAAACTCATGATGAAAAATACCCCATCCTGTCTTACGGGTTGCAAAATATCTGTCACTAGAAAACAAAAACAATTATGCAAATGGTTTACAGATTTCTATTCATCATTCAAATACATGCCACTCCAAGCACTATAGTCTTCATCGAATGGCCAATTGAAATTTATTACTTCATCTGATTTTTCCCTATATGGAATATACTTAACAGCTACTTGGTTAGCCTCTCTTTGAAAAGATTCAAAAAATTGCCTTGTAGCAATTATCTTATCCATACTATCTTCTAGCATATCCATATTTAGCCCATCACAAATCATTTCTACCTGGGTATTGATGACTCTCTTTACCTCTTCCTTCCAAGACTGCAAAGGCTTAACTGCCCCTTCTATCTTCAATATCTGGCAAAAGAGTTTATTCTAATTCACTAAAACTCTTCATTGACTCCCTTATCTTTCTTTCTATATTTTCAGGCAAAATTTGGGATTCCTGCATTGATTTTACCAACAAAATATATTGGTTGGAGTGAATGTGGCCTCTCAGTATGAAATTTAGAGGCCATGGACATCATTCTAAACTCATTTCCCCTTTGTAACCACTTTATAAAGAGGGGAATTGCCACTTCTTTATCATCATTAAACTTTTGAATAGCATCAAAAAATAAAGAATATAAAGCATGAATATTGTTTAACCTGCTTTCAATTTTCTCATTCAAATGAGTTAGCACAGAGCTAACTATATCCTTTTGCTCCTCAGCTGATTGTTTTTCTGATTCTTTTAATTTATTCTCTAATTCAACAATCTTCTCCAAAAACTAAGACTCATTTGGTTCAGTCGATCTTGTAGTATCAAGCTCATCATCATCATCATATGGGACTAATACCATGCCAAGGATATTAGTACTTGTATTTAATTGAACTGCTTCCTCTCTTTGGACCATAGGTGGTGACCTGGATGTTGATGGCTTAGATGATCCTGCAAGTATAGGGTATGAAACCTTTATTTATCCTTGCTCTAGGAGTTGCACTCTCATTTGCAACTCCACACATCTTTTCTGAGATGCATTATAATCATTAAAAAGTTTGTCAAATTTCTTCATCAACTCGACCCTCTCTGAAGCTTCCTTTTTCACACTCTCATGTGCAATCTTAGCAACATCAACATTCAATTTTGTAGCCTCTACACTTGATGTATCAACTGCTCTCTTTATAAGAAAACTTCCCCTCAAGTTTGGGTTTAAATCACTGATACCAGGCTTCCTAGGTCCATCCTCTAATACCCATATAGGAAATGTTGCATAATCATCTATAAATTATGATCCTCTTAATGCTAATATTGCTTCTTCTTCCTTTGATTTCCTAATAGCATCAAATGCCACTGCATCTGCTATATCCCATTCTGGAAATATCGAGACTCCAGACTGACTTATAATTTTCCTGCCCTCATCAGCAGTGATTTCCTTGAACTCTTCCTTCATTTGACCTTTTAGTTCCTCTTGGATTTCTTGGTCCAATCTATTTGGCCTTTGGGCCTTCCTCTCAACAATCCTTGCTTTGTATTCCTCAACCTTTGTTTTCCATACTTACTGTAAAAAGGTTGGGCTTTTTACAAATCCATTATTCTCAAGGAAGATATTACATGCCTCCTTTCTTGCATCTTTGAAGGCTTTACCCTGAATATCCAAGGGAGCAAGATCCAACTCCAAATTAGGAGGCAATACAGGAATACCCATTTGCATTTTTGCACTTGTTGCAACAAACCTATCTCCCTTCATCTGAGCTTCATCTTGACTTACTTGTGGAAAGGATAAAGCTGATGGTGAGGGACTTCTATCAGAATCTTCAAGATCAATGATCCTGACTCCTTGAAGAGGTTTAGTTGGTATCTTGGGGAAAGGTTCTGAACTCATTATCTTCTTACCCTTCCTCCTTATCAATCTCCCACTATCATTGCTACTATCCTCTTCCTCACTTACTTCTTCTCTAACTCTTTTGTGAGGATATTCCTGAACAAGCCTCTCTGCTACCACACCACTTGCTCTCTGGGATACATGAGGTTGTGAGCTTAATTGTTGCTAGACATGAACTTCTTCAAGTCTATCTAGCTTCTCCCTTAAGACCTTTGTCAATTCATCAAAAAATTTCATAACAAATTCAATCTTGGCATAGAATGGAGAAAAATCCTTTAATGGATCATATTTTGGATCCATCTTATAAATTGCAACCCATAATTTTCTAAAAATTATCGACTTCTCCTTTCTCTACTCCTCCATCATGTGGTCAAATTCATTCCTGATTAAGTCCTCAAAAAAATTATGCACATGGGGCAACATAGATCCTCATATTCTCTTTCTAAAAGTGTTGTAAAAACTGTCAGGATCACTGTTTGTAGTTATGCTTACCCCCAAATGATATGGAGAAAAGAATTTGTCAAAATGCTCATACCCTCCCTTTATAATCAGAAAGTAAGGGATAATGGTGTAATCCGAGAAGAATGACCCTTTTCCTTTTCTTTTTAAATCTTTGTCCTTAATACATCCAATTTCCCATATCACATCAATAAATCCCATTCTCAGAGGAACATTGAAAGGCGGTACGTGAGAATTTTTGGAAAAGCCATAGATTCTGATTATAGTACTTACAGAGTATGGGAAAAAATCTCCCCAATTATGTTCAATTTTGGCAAGAGGTACCCTTTCCTTGGGTCTCACAAAATCATGCAATTCTTTAGGGATCCTTGTTGGATTTACTATCAACCTTTGTCTTAACCTAGAGGCAAAGTTGTTATCAATTCTTATATAGGTAGCCTCTTGTCTATCCCATGACATGTTTGTGCTCCAAAGCTGTATTGTAATCTCCTGATTATGTATTGTCCTTCTGAGGTTCATGGTACCCTCAAAATAATTTGCATTCCTTGAAAGTAACATATGCATGAGTAAAGAATACCAAGAGAATTTAACCCCAACAACCTAATTCGTAATGTCTAATAACCCCTCATGAATCTTTTCCTCAAGATAAGGGGCAAAGTCAAAAACTATTTTAAAACCTAGATGTTGTATCTACATAGCCATGTACATGAAATCAGGTGGCATTACTGTAATAAGACTAAAACTCAATACTTGGCATAAAGAGAAGAAAGTAGCCTGTAAATAGGGAGTGAAAGCATGAATTGGGAATGACTCTTCTGAACTAGGGCCGATATTGTATTTTGTACTTCTTGCTCTGGCTAAGTGCATTGGAAGGAAATTATTTATAATGAATTCATTCATCTTGTAATATTCTTCCTTCTGTTCATTTAAATATATTGGTACCAGGCTAGGGGATGGCTCATTAGTGCAAGAGCACCCCAACAATGAAGCCCCTTTTCCATTTTTCATGTTTGTTGTAACAAAGATCCATTTTTATAATACCAATTGTCAAGTTGGTACACCTATAAACCACTTGGTCAAAATTGGTCAATGGATCTATGGTAGACTAGGAAGAGTCAATTTTGTGTGTCTTGTGTGCTTGGGGTTCATTTGGAAACCTTTGGATTGTAGGAAAATGCATAAATGGTGGATAGACCAAATGTTGCAAAAACATTCTAAAAGTTGCACTATCGACGTACCTTATCCCGATAGATTTTCCTTCTTGAAGAGTTGTCATCGGATATCGGTGCAACTCATTTGAGCACCACCTGATAACCTGATGGAGCAGCGACATTCTGGAGGAGTTTTCATCAAATATCTGTGTAGCTATTTTGCTTCATTCATGATGACCCTATAGAGTAGCAAACAGAAGGAGTCGACATCAGGGATAGGAAGTCGAGGATCCTGACTTACCCCGATGACCCGATAAGTCAGCACACTTGGAGTTTTGGCGTTGGCTATTTGAGAAACTTTCTAGAAGTCATCCCGATGACCCAATGGAGAAGCAGACTTGCATACACTAGTTATCAGGCATCGACAAAGTGGTGTTTAAGTTATCCTGAAGAGCCGATGGAAAAACGCACCACCTTGAGGACATTTCATCGAACATCGGGTGTAGAGGTTTTGAGCTACTCCGAAGACCTGATAGGAGTGCACCATTGACAGAGTTTGTGATCAAACATCAAGATGACTATTTTTGAGTTAACGCAATGGCCAGATAGAACCACATGATTGTAAAACATTTCATCGGGCATCGAAGGTCATGTTTTTGACCTATGTCGATGACCCGATGGAAGTTACCAACTACCAGAAAATGTAACTGAATAGGAATTCGGTCTCCCAACTCCTCCCAATGGCTAGGCCAGTTTGAATTTCAATTGAGGATGTTGGTGGAGACCTATTTGAACATATTTTAATCATTTCCAATAGGGAGCGGATTGATTCAACGAATGTAATTGATCTATTGGTGCAGATAGAAATACAGTTGCAGGTTTCTCAGAACATATTTTGTGTTGAAAAAAATTAATAAGTTACATTGATAGGACTTGGCATGGCATGAATGTTTAGAATTGTGTAGTTCCATTTGGTTTTAGTTGGATCAGGATCTGGGTGGACACATTTGAGTCAGAAATTCCTTTGCTCTAGTCTAACAAACAGGGTAAAGTGAAATCAGGTTTTCATCCAGCAATGGCTCTAACTTGAAATTCCTATATTGGAGCACAATGACCATTAGGGGAGTTCAAGTTAGAGAAATGTACGTTAGGACACTGGTAGTTTCAGCCTAGGAAGAGTTAGCACTTAGGTTCCACACCATACCCTAGGTCAAGCATACCCATGTACTTGGTCTCAGAATTGAGGAAGTAGGAGTGCAGAAGGACTCTGGGAGTGGACTGAACCAATACAAGGTTGGATTTTGTGTATAAGAGCATCCTTAGACCTGAACCCAATGTTTTTTTAGCCTTGTGAATTCATTTGCAGTTTGTTACTTCAGGACTAGACCTAGTTACCCCTATTAGGGCTGTCTGGTCAAGAGGAGTTTAGAGGTGTACAAAAGGAGTTGGATCATGTCCTTTTGGAATCTGAAAGTACTCGATAAAGGGTACTTAGATCTGAAGTTTGTTTTCTTCATCCTTTGGAGAAGTTGAGGCTGGTTTGCAAAAAATAGTGTTTGGAGGGCTACAAGTCGAATTCAGTCTGGTATGACAGTATAGTAGTACTTGGGTGTTGTGGCTCTAGGAGCTGTGGGGGATCAACTTGGTTGATCAAAACAAGTCTGAACCAAGATAGGGGAACCTTGTCCACTCCCTAAATCGAAGGGTTTGAGTATTTCGATGTTTTGCTAATTTGTCTTGTCATCCATTAGCTTTAGCATGCTAAGTAAGGTGACATTGTTCACTAAATGGTGCAGGAGCACCCCAACAATGAAGCCCCTTTTCCATTTTTCATGTTTGTTGTATTAAAAATCCATTTTTGTAAGACCAATTGTCAAGTTGGTACACCTATAAACCACTTGGTCAAACTTGGTCAACGGATCTATGGTAGACTAGGAAGAGTCAATTTTGTGTGACTTGTGTGATTAGGGTTCATTTGGAAACCTTTGGAGTGCAAGAAAATGCATAAATGGTTGATAGACCAAATGTTGCAAAAAAGTTGTAAAGTTGCACTATCGGCGTAACTTATCCCGATAGAGTCACCTTCTTGAAGAGTTGTCATCAGATATCGGTGTAACTCATTTGAGAACCACTCGATAAGCCGATGGAGTGGTGACATTCCAAAGGAGTTTTCATCAGGTATCAGTGTAGCTATTTTTCTTCACTCGCGATGATCCGATAAAGTAGCAAACAGAAGGAGTCGGCATCGAAGATCAAAAGTTGAGGATCCTGACTTACCCCGACGAACTGATAAGTCAGCACACTTGGAGTTTTGGCATCAGCTATCAGAGAAACTATCTGGAAGTCATCCTAATGACCCGATGGAAAAGAAGAATTGTGTACACTAGTTATTGGGCATCGAAAAAGTGGTGTTTAAGTTATCTCGAAGAGCCGATGGAAAAGTGCACCACCTTGAGGACATTTCATCGGACATCGAGTGGAGAGTTTTTGAGCTATTCTGAAGACCCGATAGGAGCACACCAATGGAAGAGTTTGTGATCGGACTTTGGGATGACTATTTTTGAGTTAACCTGATGTCCTGATAGAACCACATGACTACAAAACATTTCATTGGGCATCAAAGGTCATGTTTTCGACCTATGCCAATGACCCGATGAAAGTTACCAACTCCCAGAAAATGTAACCGAATAGGAATTCAGTCTCCCAACTCCTCCCAATGGATAGGCTGGTTTGAATTTTGGTTGAGGACATTGGTGGAGACCTATTTGAACATGTTTGAATCATTTCCAATAGGGAGCAGATTGATTCAACGAATGTAATTGATCTATTGGTGCAAATAGAAATACAGTTGCAAGTTTCTTAGAACATCTTTTGTGTTGAAAAAAATCAATAAGTTACATTGATAGGACTTGGCATGGCATGAATGTTTAGAATTGTGTAGTTCTATTTGGTTTCAATTGGCTTAGGATCTAGGTGGACACATTTGAGTCAGAAATTCCTCTTCTCTAGTTTGACAACCAAGGTGAAGTGAAATCAGGGTTTCATCCAGCAATGGCTCTAACTTGAGATTCTTGCATTGGATCACAACCATAGGGGAGTTTAAGTTAGATAAATGTACATTAGGACACTGGTAGTTGTAGCCTGGGAAGTGTTAGCACTTAGGTTCCACACCATACCCTAGGCCAAGCATGCCCATGTGCTTGGTCTCAGAATTGAGGAAGTATGAGTGCAGAAGGACTCCGAGAGTGGAATGAACCAATCCAAGGTTGGATTATGTGTACAAGAGAATCCTTAGACATGAACCCAATGTTTGTTTAGCCTTGTGAATTCATTTGTAGTTTGTTGCTTCAGGACTAGACCTAGTTACCCCTATTAGACCTGTCTGGTGAAGAGGAGTTTAGAGGTGTACAAAAGGAGTTGGAGCCTGTCCTTTTGGAATCTGAAAGTACTCAATAAAGGGTACTTAGATTTGAAGTTTGTTTTCTTTTTTCTTTGGAGAAGTTAAGGTTGGTTTGCAGAAAACAATGTTTGGAGGGCTACAAGCTGAATTCAGTCTAGTATGATAGTATAGTAGCACTTGGGTGTTGTGGGTCTAGGAGTTGTTGGGGATCAACTTGGTTGATCAAAACAAGTTTGAACCAAGATAGGGGAACCATGTCCACTCCCTAAACCAAAGGGTTAGAGTATTTCCATGTTTTGCTAATTTGGCTTGTCAGCCATTAGCCTTAGCATGCTAAGTAAGGTGACATTGTTCACTGCATCAGAGTGAACAAAATGTTTGATCATATGCAGAAGGTTGGAATTAGGGCTTAATTGTGCTTCCCCTGTCGACCTCTACATCACTTGTATAAGTCAAAAATCTTTTGAAACTCTTCCCTTTTGATGGTTAACAGAATCTCCCCATCATTTCCCCTAATAACCCTTGAAACTGGGTCATATATGTCTGCAACAGCCTTAAGCAAATCGACATCCATAAAAACACCCAGTACTATCAATTTTCCCAAGTCATACTGCCAAGGACTAAATAATGGGGAATTTAATTTCCTTTGTCCATACCATAATTTGAAAATCTCTAACCCAATTGTTGGTATATTAGCATCCACCAAATGGAATGCTTTGTCAATTAACCCTTCCCCTAGGGTTTTTCCATCCACAAACCTCTTCCCCTGTTGCTTATCATTTGTAGAAGGCTTTAATTGGTCCAAGAAATCATCATAAATATTTCTTTTCATATAATCCACCTCCCTTGAATGTTTCTGTGATTAAGGCATTTTCTACAACTAGGGCTTTCTACTATATCTCCAAGTCTAGGACTCATCACAAGATTTTTTAAATTTCCAGAGTGATTCAAATAGATTTCACTATTTCTTCTCCAGCATCTTAACCCTAGAACAAATTGAGATTTATTTTTACACTCTTTCACAATTTGTAATATCCATTTGTTTAAAAAACATATGGAGAGCTTAGATAAACTTATTGCTTTTGATTTTCACTAGAAATGACAATTCCATGTCGCAGAGGGTTGTTTAAGTCTCCTTTGGCAGCATGAAATTCTTCAGAATTGCTATGAATTTTTTTGCAAATGAAAAACCTTTAAGAGTCTTTTAATTATAGTCTAGGAAAGGACACAAATGTCTCATCTGCCATTAATATTTGCATGAGAAAAACAACGGCTCCTAGCTTTGTAGTTAAGAATTTTGAAAACTAGTCATCAATTGTCCTCCTAGTTGGCCAATCTAATGATCATCTCCTTGTTGACTCATCACTTGTTCTTTCCTCTATATCAATGGCCCCACAAAATCATGACACATCAGCAAAATCTTATCTTTTTGTTGGATTTCGTCAGCGACCCCACTATAGGTCTTTGTGGCCAATTCGAGACACGTGGCATCATCCCTCGATACCGCGGTTTGTAACCACCTTGCAACTTCCATTGCAGGAATATGAGGGTTGTTTGTTTTGCTCAAATTTTACTACCTATCATACCTCCTGTTGACTCCTTCAGGACTTAAAAGTTGAGCACCTTTTACCTCAGGATAAAACATCCTCATTCATTCTGAGCATGTGTAAATTGATGGGACTGTTAGTAGACCGACTTTTACCGCCTGCGAATCAGTACTTCAAAGCTTTCGATCGGCTATGCTGCTAACCCTATCAATTTTTGCTGATAACACATGACACAATCTCGTGATGCAGCGATCATTGAAATCCTCGCATCTCTGATTGTGGGGAAGCCCTATCCATTGGATCTATCCTTTCTTTAACAGACGATCTGGGTATTTAGTATTTGTTGGGCTTAGGAAAATATAAGCATGGGAATAAATATTTTAAAGGGGTCCCGTTATAGGGAATTTCATGCGGATGACATAGGAATAACATATTTAATGAACCGGTCAATCACCACTTAATACTTAGAAAATGAAAATGGCCCTGCGAATGAAAATAGAACCCTCAGCCTTAAGTGAGAAAAAGGTAACAACAGAATATATCAGGAACCGAATACTCACTTTCAAACCATTTTAATCATAAAAGATGCAACCCTTATAGCTCTAAACCCTGATATCTTGACCAAGGGCAAAATAAAACTAGGATGACCAAGATTTGCAAAACATAATTTTAGGTCCTATCAGTGGCTCTAGTTGGGGACATTCATTTCACAGGAATGAAATGAGAAACCAAAATCTCTGGGTGAAGTAGACCAATTACAAAGCATACCAAAAAGAATTTACATGGCAGGATAACTTCAACTGAAAGAAACTAAACTAATATATACAAAATCTAACTAATGCTCATGGAAAATAACCATTTTCAAGAAAAGTAGAGCTTCAATAATTTTCCATGAATAGGCAATTCAAGAGTATCACCATGTATATACTGGAGAATATAAGAATATTCTCCCCATTTGCTTTGAATTGGATATGGGCCCAGCCAAATGGCATCAAAATTGACATAGTTTCCTTTATCTTCTATTCTGGTATTCCACATCAGAACCAAATCATTAACCTGAAAAATCCTTGCAGTTGTTCTTTTATCATACAAGTTTTTAACTTGCATTTGTAACTTCATATTTCTTGTACTTGCTTCTCTTCTAGCTTCATCCAATTCCATTAGAGCCTCAATTCTCAACTGCATATCGTGATCTATATCATTGTTATAAGTTTGGACAAATTTATACATCTCCATCAAATTATTTTGGGGTAACCTTACCCATATACCATACACCAAATCAAAAGGTGCACATCCAATTGCTTTCTTCATTGTTACCCTATCTGCCCAAACACCTAATCTCAGCTTTGAATCCCAAGCCTTCTTATTCTTTTCTAGGATTTGTTTAATAATCTTCATCAAACTTTTGTTACTAGATTCAACTTGCCCATTTCCTTGTGGGTGGTAAGGTGATGAATAAGAAATTTGGATATCATATTTATTGCAAAAGTTTTCATATTCTTCTGACTTGAAACTCATTACATTATCAGAGACTATCCACTCTGGACATCCAAATCTGGTTAATATATTGTCTGTAAGGAAATCAATTACCACCTTGTTTCTTTTTTAGTGGGTACAACTTCAACCCACTTAGTGAAATAATCAGTGGCTACTAAAATCCAAGAATGACCACTACTTGAATTGCATGCTATTTCTCCAATGAAATCTATACCCCACTGCTGAAATGGAGCTTGCAAATTTACAGGCCTTAATGGCAAATTTCCTTAAAAAAAATTAATTTTCCTAAAAATCTCTGGCATGGGTCATATTTCTTGATGAGTTAATGTGCATCTTTGAAAATTGTCGGCCACCAAAAACCAGCTGTCAATACTTTGTGTGTAGTTGTTTTAGCCATATAATGCCCTCCACAAACTCCACTATGTAATTTAGATAATGACTTCTGAGCTTGGTCCTGGTCCACACATTTAGACATGACACCATCATTGTTCCTCCACCAAAGCTTCCAATTTACAATGACATATTTAATAGCATGTAATTTTAATGTCCTTTTTTTGTTGTCAATCATATCTTCAGGATATTTCTGTTGGTATTTTGGATATGTTGATATGGTTTTGTCATTGATGTCAACACTTGTCAACACTTATCAGCACTTGGAGATCTTTGGTTATGTTCACCGGCATGTTCAGTGACTTATGCACAGTCATCGCTATCTGGTTCACCGGTAGGTTATATTGTTCACCGGCACTTGGAATGACCTGGAGATTACTTGGTTATGTTGAAGACATTGTTTGGACACTTTGTTTTCATGATTTATTCATTGGTCTAATCGGGTTTGCATATTTGTTGTTACCGGCGAATAGGTCTAGGTTATGGACCGACAAGCATATCTATTCCAGATCAGCATGACACGTTATGAAGATGATTTATTATTATTGTAAATGCATTGAGCCAACATCATGCATCGCATATTGATTTATTTGTAATTAATTTTATTGTAATATCTTTTAGTAAGCCGACCTACTCATTTGGTCTTAGGTTATGGTATAAATGTAAGATCTCATTTATGAGATTAATATAGGATTGGAAAAAGGGTTGTAATAAGGTATATGCAAATATAAGCAAAGATATACATGCAGACATCATTCAAGATTGAAGGAAGGTTTGAAGAAGGCAAATCAAAGCTTAACTGGTACTGAATCCAGCATATGAAGATGCTATTTTAAGTAGTACATTATCATTGGATTTAACCATCCAATTGTAGTCAGTGTGACTCCCATTTTATGATTGAGCAGTGAGCTCTAGGTAGTTGGCCTTTCTGCATGTGCAGACTCCATATTGTACACACATACTATTTGTAGCAGTATCATCTAATTGTGGGTAAGGTTTCCTACCATGTTTTTTCCCCTTACAGGGTTTCCACGTACAAATAAATGTGTTATGTGTTGTGTATGTTATTTGTCTTTCTGTTTCATGCATTAAACTTTACCGGTACTGCAACTAACTGTTAAACTATCTACCAACATTAAAGTTTGGTTTACTGGCATTAAGCATTAACTTTGGTTAAGTTAGTTTTGGTTTGTATTTATTGGACAATTGATTCACTCACCCCCCCCCCCCGCCCTCAGTTGTTTCCGGGACCTAACAATTGGTATCAGAGCCTAGTCTTCTTTTTGCAGAAGTTTAACAACTTGAGGAGATCTAATGTCTTCTAACTATTTCAGGAAGGACAGTCCGAAGCTTGATGGAACCAACTATGGCATATGGAAGATCAGGATGGAGACACATTTGAATTGCATTGGAAAGGACATTTGGGATGTTACAAGGAATGGCTATGTTGTTCCTACTCAAGGTCAACCTATTCCACCAACCTTGGCTAAAGATGAGGAAAATGGTTGCAAAGCAAGAGAAGCACTTTTGAGCACATTGTCTGATCAGCAAATCATGGGATTATCAGATAGATCTACTGCTAAATCTATTTGGGAAAAGTTGGAAACATTGAATGAAGGTGATACCACAATCAAAATTGCAAAACTAGAATGCTTCTGGGTCAGGTATGAAAGTCTAAAAATAGAAGAAGATGAAAGGATTTCTGCTTTTATGGAAAGAGTAAATGAAATTGTTTTGGGTATACAATGTTGTGGAGGAACCTTAAGTGAAGATGAAATTGTTTCTAAAGTTTTGAGGGCATTGCCACCGGTATATAAAATGAAAGTAACTGCTATTAATGAATTGAGAACAATGCCTAATACATCAGTATCTAGAGACACTTTGGTTGGAAAACTTTCAGCTTTTGAACTTGAGGAATTTGGTCTTGTTGTTACTATTAAGATAGATTTAGCTTTCAAAGCATCATCATCATCTGTAGCATCATAATAATCATCTGAGAAATCTGACTGGAAATCCTTTTATGCAAAAGAACTTGAAGAAATTAGAAAAGAGAATGAAGAACTGGAAGAGCTTGAAGCACTATTTGCAAGGAAAATGCCTAAAAGTCCAGTTGGAAGTAAGTATGAAGGTAAAGCACCATTTAAATGTTTTAACTACAATAAGATTGGTCATATGGCTTCTAGGTGTCTTGATAGACATGCAAGATTGAAAGAAGAAGCTAAAAGAACATATAAGCCTAACCCTGAATATCAGAGATATAGATTTAAGAAGAATAGAGACAAACCATGTTACTATGTTGATGAAGGAGTCATTGATGATTCTGATGAAGAACCGAAAGACAATGGATGGGCTTTTGTTGCTATAACAGAAGATCAACCAACACCTACTATTCAACCGATAGAGCAGACCCTGGCAGCTAAAAATGAAGATAAATATGATTGGATTATTGATTCCCGATGTTCACATCACATGACTGGTGATAAGAGTAAATTCTTAACTTTTCAAGAATACAATGGAGGTCTAGTAAGATTTGGAGATGACAAAGTTTGTTTGATCAGAGGAAAAGGCACTATATCTTTTGATGGCAAGCATAATATTGATAATGTTTACTATGTTGAAGGTTTAAAGCATAATCTTTTGAGTGTTGGTCAATTAGTTGAAAATGGATTTAAGTTACAATTCAAGAATGGTAAATGCAAAATCATGAATAGAACTGGTTTAGAAATTGCAACCAGTAATCAGACTAGAGGTAATATCTTTCATTTGAATAACAATGAAAATACATGCTTGATTGCACATATTGATGAAAGTTGGTTATGGCATAAGAGACTGTGTCATGTAAATTTTGATTGCATTATAAAAATTAGTACAATTAGGGCTGTAAGAGATTTACCTAATATTTTTAAACCTCACAATCTGGTATGTAAGGAATGTCAATTTGGAAAACAAGTTAGAGAAACTTTTAAGGGTATACCAGAGAAACATTTAAGGGTATACCAAAAAAATGCAATAATGTTCTTGACTTAATTCATACTGATTTATGTGGTCCAACAAGAACTAGAAGTTTACAAGGAGATAGATATTTTATGTTGATCATTGATGACTATTCTAGAATGTGTTGGGTTACTTTTCTCAGGGAGAAATCAGAAGCTTTTGGGAAATTCAAACTATTCAAGGTGATGGTAGAGAATGAAATTGGTAAGAAAATCACATTTTTGAGATCAGATCAAGGAGGTGAATTCACATCTAAGGAATTTAATACATTATGTGAAGTGAATGGAATTAAAAGACAATTATCAGCACCCCGAACACCCCATCAGAATGGAGTTGTGGAAAGAAAGAACAAAACTATTTTAGATGCAGCTAGAAGCATGATATCAGAAGAAAACCTACCTCATGTGTATTGGAGAGAAGCAGTCAATACAACTATTTATACATTCAATAGAGTTCACGTCAAAGGTGAAACTGGTAAGACCCCTCATGAACTATGGTTTGGTAATACTCCTACTCTTAAATATTTCAGAATATTTGGAAGTAAATGTTTTATTAGAAGAGACGAGTATATTGGCAAATTTGATCCTAGAAGTGATGAAGGAATATTTCTTGATTATTCATCTAAGAGAAAGGCATATAGATGTTTTAATAAGAAATACAACTATTTATACATTCAATAGAGTTCACATCAAAGGTGAAACTAGTAAGACCCCTCATGAACTATGGTTTGGTAATACTCTTACTCTTAAATATTTCAGAATATTTGGAAGTAAATGTTATATTAGAAGAGATGAGTATATTGACAAATTTGATCCTAGAAGTAATGAAGGAATATTTCTTGATTATTCATCTAAGAGAAAGGCATATAGATGTTTTAATAAGAGATAGCAAAAAATTATTGAAAGTGCAAATGTGAAGATTGATGAACATTTTAGAAGGTACATAGACTCTGAATCAACAGTTGAGATAATCGCAAATGAACCTACTATGAGCACACTGGTACATAATTTTGATCCAGTCACACTGGCATCATCTAAGAATTCCACAGTAACTGAAGAACAACAACAAGTAAAGACACCCTGGTATGTAAGATTGAATCACTCTGAAAATCAGATAATTGGGAACAAGTATCAAGGAGTTATGACTAGAGGAAGACTGGCAAATGAAGAGGTGTGTCTTATTTCTCAAATTGAACCAATATCTATTAATGAGGCATGCGAAGATAAACACTAGATTAAAGCTATGGAAGATGAATTGGAACAAATTGAAAAGAATAACACATGGACATTAGTTCCCCGGCATAAAGACAAAAATGTAATTGGAACTAAATGGGTATTCAGAAATAAACTTAATGAAGATGGTAAGGTAATCAGAAATAAAGCAAGACTACTATGTAAGGGATATTCAGAGAAAGAAGGAATTGATTATAATGAAACCTTTGCACTGATAGCTAGAATTGAGGCAGACAGGTTATTCTTAGCTTTTGCAGCACACAAGAACTATAAAGTATATTAAATGGATGTTAAATGTGCATTTTTGAATGGTGATCTTGAAGAAGAATTTTACATTGAACAACCTAATGGATTTTTTTTGACAAATGACAAAGATATGGTTTGCAGGTTAAGAAAGCTTATATGGATTGAAGCAAGCTCCTAGAGCTTGGTATGCTAGATTGGACAAATATCTTTTGAAGATTGGTTTCACTAAAGGTAATGTTGACAACAATCTATATTACAAAGTGACTAATGATGACATCTTTGTTATTGAAGTTTTTGTTGATGATATAATCTTTGGAGGAGAAGATGGATTGTGTAAAGACTTTTCTAAAAAGATGCAGGAAGAATTTGAAATTTTTATGATTGGGGAGATAAAATTCTTTTTAGGATTGCAGATTTCACAGATTGATAAAGGTATATTCATAAATCAATCAAAGTACTTGAAGGAATTACTAAAGAAATTTGGCATGGAAAAATCTAAACCGGTAAGCACACCTATGACTACTACTGATAAACTATCATTGAAGGATGAATCAACACCTGTTAATCTGACAAGGTACAAGTCTATGATATGAGGTTTACTATATTTGACACAAACAAGACCTGATATTATGAATGAAATATGTATTGTTTCAAGATTTCAGAGTAATCCTAAAGAAAATCATGAATCAACAGTGAAAAGGATTTTCTGGTATCTACAAGGAACTACAAATCTTGGTTTATGGTATCCTAGAGATGAAAACTTTGATTTATGTGCATACACAGATGCACATTGGGCAAGAGATGTAGATGATAGAAAAAGCACCACCGGTGGACTATTTTTTCTTGGCAGTAGATTAATCTCTTGGTTGAGAAAGAAACAAAGTTGTACATCTTTATCAACAGCAGAATCAGAATATGTTGCAGCAACAACTAACTGTACACAAGTATTATGGATCAAGAAAATGTTGAAGGACATAAAGGTAAAATGCAAGGAACCTATAACAATTTACTATGATAATATGGAAACAATTGATATATCAAAAAATATGCTATTTCACTCAAAAACTAAACATGTTTCTATCAAATTCAATTTTCTAAAAGAGAATGTTGAAGCAAAAGAAGTGAAATACGTTTATGTGAATACTAAAGAGCAGATTGTAGATATCTTTACTAAGCCTTTGCCTATAGAATCTTTTGAGTATCTCAGAGAGCAGCTTGGGGTTATACCCCCACCGGTAGAGACTTGGACAGTTGACGATTGTCATCAACTGATAGAATTAACAGAGAAATCTTTTTCTGGCTTTGATGAGGAGAGCTACTTCTCAGGGGGAGTAGTTGGATAAATTGATAAGTTGGTATTTTGTGATAAGTTCTTTGAATTGTTCGTACTTGGTTTTGTATTGCTTTGGCATTTGATGTCAAAAGGGGAGAGATATCTATAGAAAAACACATTATCTTTTGGGGAGAGATTATTCATTGGGGGAGATATTGTTACTCTCTGTATCTGTATTTTGATGATCTCTTTGGGAGATTGTTGGTTTTTGGTTTTTGGCATTTCTATTTTGACACTTTGATGGTTTTCCATCTTGTGTTTCCATGAATGCCAAAGGGGGAGATTGTTGGCATTTTGGATATGTTGATATGGTTTTTTCATTTATGTCAACACTTGTCAACACTTATCAGCACTTGGAGATCTTTGGTTATGTTCACCGGCATGTTCAGTGACTTATGCACAGTCACCGGTATTTGGTTCACCGACAGGTTATATTGTTCACCGACACTTGGAATGACCTAGAGATTACTTGGTTATGTCAAAGACATTGTTTGGACACTTTGTTTTGGTGATTTATTCATTGGTCTAATCGGGTTTGCATATTTGTTGTTACCGGTAAATAGTTCTAGGTTATGGACCCACAAGCATATCTATTCTAGATCAGCACTGCACGTTATGAAGATGATTTCTTATTATTGTAAATGCATTGAGCTAACATCATGCATCACATATTGATTCAATTGCAATTAATTTTATTGTAATATCTTTTAGTAAGCCGACCTACTCATTTGGTCTTAGGTTATGGTATAAATGTAAGATCTCATTTATGAGATTAATATAGGATTGGAAAAAGGGTTGTAATAAGGTATATGTGAATATAAGCAGAGCTATACATGCAAACATCATTCAAGATTGAAGGAAGGTTTGAAGAAGGCAAATCAGAGCTTAACCGGTACTGAATCTAGCATATGAAGATGCTATTTTAAGCAGTACATTATCATTAGATTTAACCATCCAATTGTAGTCAGCGTGACTCCCATTTTGTGATTGAGTAGTGAGCTCTAGGAAGTTGGTCTTTCTACATGTGCAGACTCCATATTGTACACACATACTATCTATAGTAGTATCATCTGATTGTGGGTAAGGTTTCCCACCGTGGTTTTTGCCCTTACAGGGTTTCCACATACAAATAATTGTGTTATGTGTTGTCTATGTTATTTTTCTTTCTATTTCATGCATTAAACTTTACCAGTACTACAGCTAATTGTTAAATTGTCTACTGGCATAAAAGTTTGGTTTACCAACATTAAGCATTAACTTGGTTAAGTTAATTTTGGTTTGTATTTATTGGACAACTGATTCACCTCCCCTCTTAGTTGTCTTCGAGACCTAAAAATTTCATCCTCTATAAATAATATATGATAACATCATGCCATTTGCAACCATCCATATGATAGTTACAAGACTTGTGCTCTTCTTCCACAATATTTATCTGATTGACATCCAAATTACTCTGGGCCATTAACTTTGCCAATCCCAATCCTCTCACTAATTTAGTGATTTAGATATCAATATTGAACTCCTGGATCCTATTTATCCATCAACATCTTCTTCTAGACACTTCCTGTTGTGTAAAAATTTCCTTAATTGTAGCACTAGGCACATATGCAACCACTGTTGCTCCCATCAGGTAACTCCTAAAATATTTAACAACCTTCACTAGTGCATAAGCTTTCTTATTTAAATCATACTTTAATTCTGTAGATTGCAAAGATTTACTAAAAAATGCTATAGGTTGTTCAAAACCCTCTGAATTCTTTTGCAATAATACAACAACAATAGTATGAAAAGATGCAAATGAAAATATTTGCATAGGTTTTCCATAATCAGGTGTTTTAAGAACATGTGCATTTTTAATAGCTTGTTTAATCTCTTGGAATGCCTTGACTGGCTCTTCATTCCATTCTATTTTTGCACCTTTCTTTAACATTTTAGATATAGGTCTACTGATTTCAGCAAATTTAGTGACAAACCTTCTTAAAAAATTTATCTGCCCAAAGAAAGATTGGATACCTTTCACTATTTTGGGCTAAGGGACTTTGTCTATTGCCATTACCCTCTCTGGATCAATTCTCACACCATATTTTGAAACAATGTGACCTAGCAACTTACCTTCAGTCACCCCAAAAGCACATTTTTTTGGGTTTAGGGATATCCCATATTCAACAGCTTTGGTAATGTTTTTTCAAGGTGATCAAAGTGATCACTTTCCTTCTTGGAATAAGTTATTAAATCATCTTGATATACCACTAAAAATACATTTATAATATCATAAAATGCAACATCTGTGGCTCTTTGAAATGTTGTTTCTGCATTTGTTAAACCAAAAGGTATTCTTATATAAACATAGGTTCCCCAAGGTGTAGTAAATGATGTTTTGTATTGCTCTGACTCTCTAACCATCACTTGGTTATAACCTAAAAATCCATCCATCATGGATAAAAGCTCACAACCTATTACCCTTTGTAACATTGCTTCCATATTTGGCAATGGATAATTGTCTTTTAATGAAGATATATTCAGATTTATGAAATCAACACATAATTTGATATCTCCATTCTTTTTTCTGACAAGCACCAAATTAGACACACATGATGAATGTTTGATAGGTCTTATAATCCCGACATCTATTACCTTGACTAGTTCCTCTTGCATTTTAGGTGCTAATGTTGGATTAATAGACCTCAGTTTTTGCCTAAAAGGCTTGGCACTTTCTTTCAAGGGAATCTCATGTTGAAATAGATCTTCCTTGTAAGCCTTCAAATCATCATACGACCAAGCAAAAACATGCTTGTATTTTCTCAATAAATCAATTAACATTTTTCTGACCCTGGGTGACATTTTCTTTCCAACATATACCTTCCTTGGGGCTTTTTTTGTCCCAAGGTTAATTTCTTCTAAATCTCCAGGGTGTGGGGCAGTAGTAACAACCTTATCTTTACCTTGACTATCAAACACCCTCTCTAAAATAACCAAACCTCTGGGAATTTTATTTGTTTTTAATTGAATCACTTCCTTCCCAAAGAGTGTTTCTTTATCATCCTTTGTTTGCATAAAAGCACTAAATCAATCTCCTGATTTTCATATTTATCTACACAATGTAGAAATCTTAAAATATCATCATCATCATTAAAAACTTGTCAGTTTTCAATGTTATCAGGGACTGAAGGCCTTATTTGAATCTCAATCCTTGAAATTCCAGCAAAAGTGATGGCCTCTGGCCTTAAATCTATATTTGTTAGGAGATCAGCCATTCTATTATGACTTCTCTCTTTCCATTCAATACCAAATGTGTCAAAGTTCTCAATTTGGTCCCATACAACATTCCTATACTGTTTCAACCTTTTGTTTTTTGATGTATATTTAGATCTGATCTAGGATATGACTAACTCGGAGTCTCCAATCACCTTAAGATTCTTTATCCCATATTTTTCAGATAATTTTAGACCAAGCAACAATGCTTCATATTCTACTACATTATATGTACATGCAAAGGACAAAGTAAAAGAAAACTTAAAATTTTCTCCTCAGGGTGATATGAACAACACACCTTCTCCTGATCCCTCCTTGGAACTGGCTCCATAAAAATACATGGTCCATGAATCATCATGGCCTAATAACTTCTCTACTTCTTCATCCAATAGTGCAGGTTGTTCCCTTTTTTTCAATGGAGAGTGTTTGATCCTAAATGCATTTATCTCTGTATCTACCAAACAGGTCATATTCTCATCAAATTATATTGTATGTACCATCATATATGGTACCCCGGATTCTCTTTTGACCTTTAATATAGGTCACATTGCAAACTTCCACCCATAGAAGCACTCCATTTTCTTGATAATAGCATCCCATAATGGGGTGGAATATCCACAACTAGGACACTCATAATTAATTCTTTCTTAGGTAAAGCAACAAGTTTATAAGGTAGTGCCTTTATAGTTCTTATCACATGCACTTCTCTTGAATCCATAGCACAACATCTTCTATGAGGAGTATCTACCTTTAAACCCATGAATTGCATTATCCTCACTAGCATGACATTATTTGAGGCCCCAAAGTCGATCATGCAATTTTTCAAAAATCCTCCATTGATATTAACACTTAGAAAGAAAGGATCTACATTGTTAGGGCTCTCCCCTACTATATCTTCAAGGTAAATTTGGGGAATTTGGGAAACCATTCCTTCTATCTCTTTATCCTTTATTTCATTTCTAATTACTCGTTCCTTTATATTATGAGATATATTCTTATTCTCAATTTCAACAGGATGAGAAGCACCTTTGACCCAAGCCATGGCTTTCTCCCTATGATCTTCAATTCTTAACATCTCTTACAAAGGAATCTTAACTGTAATCTGAGAAAGAAACTGAAGCATATCCACAGGCGTGTAATTTGGTAATTTAAGTGACATACCTAGTTTTTATTCATATTTCTTGGATATGTTGCATTCAATATTCGGTGTCTTCTGTGAATCTCCTCCAACAGGCGAAGTAGATTCTTCAATATCTTTGCTTTCATCTTAGTTGGAGAAACTTTTTCAATAGGTTTTACAACCTCTACTTTTTTGGCCCACTCCTTTTTCTTGACCTCCTTAATTTTGACTACTTCTTTCATTGATTTATCCTCCTTGACCTCTTTTCCTTTATTTTTTAATTCTTTGACAAATAAACCCGAAGCCTTGCCTTGGTCTTCACCTTCAACCCTGTTTCTCAATTGATAATTGCTTTTTATGTGAGCCACCATAGCAACTGTTATTTTAGCAATCTCTTTATTTGAGGGTATTCTTAAGGATACAAACATTCACCTTGTTCAGCATTGCACATTCAGTCATTAACAGATAATTCCTCATTGAAGAAAACCCATTGATGATATGTTTTATTTGCCTTTGGTTATCTATATCAAAGTCTTGAGTCTCAATATCAGAAGAATATTCTGCTTCTCCAAGACAAGAAGAAATCATAAGACAATCAACATTGTCACCTTCTAAGGTTTCTTCCTCTTCTTCAAGTGTCTCGTATTTAGAAGAAATAAATTATGCTATGACACAATATTTAGGTGAATGAGGTGATTGACAAGCAACACACCAAGGAGTATCATCCACCATGTTCACTGTATGTTTCTGTAATGGATTAGGGGTGTGTTTCTCTTGTTTACTCTTCTGCTGCTGGAAAGGCTTTCCATCTTTCTAGTTTGTATTGTAAGGGTAATCTTGCAATCTTAGTGGTCTATTGAATTTATTAAATGGTGGCTTCCCTGGTACAAAACTCTTGTCATTTTTTGCCACAGTCAATTTTAAATCCTTCTAGGTATTAAGTACCTTGTCTCATCTTTCTTCTTCTTTGGGTTTTGTACATAAAGACTTCTCAATTCTATCTTAGGCATTCCTAGAAAATCTAGGATCCTCTCTTCTTCTGAGCTTAGCTGAAGATCTTGTATTTCCTTCCACATTTATAGCTATTCTAAATACATCTCTTAAAGTTTGACGATCCTTGTCTCTAAGTACATATGTCATTTTCACATCAAATGCATTCATATATGTAGTCAGACAAACATTGTCATCCAACCTTAACACTTGAAACAACTTATGCATAGCCTTCTGAAATCTGATATTGAAATCAGGCACATCTTCGTTCAATGACTTCTTGATATTATTGAACTCATTTAACATGAAACTTGGGTTTGTTTTGTCACCATACTGCTCCTTAAAAAATCTCTTAAATTCCTCCCAAGAACTGATACTTGCAGTTGGCGATCCCCTATACCAATCCCTGGCATCCTCTATTAGAGGTTGTACAAATAACTTCATAACCACATCTTCATGCTCCACCTTGTAATCATTCAACTTATCAGTGAATTCTCTTAGGTGTTCTTCGCTAGTTATTGCATTATTACTAGTGAATACTGAATTTATCCCTTAAGTCATTTGGGATAATATTGGGATATCCTGGGATCCCATCAAAATGTAATTGCCTATACCTCTCTAGATGGATAGGTCTTCTTTGAAACTACCCTGATGCAACTCATTTTGCAACATTTATTGTATTATTAGCTACAGTAGTGTCAGTTTTAATGTTTACCCCTACAAATGTGTTAAGATCTTTAGAACATTGGGGATGACTACTATTTTGAGCAGTTCCCTGACGTTTTTGTCCAATAAGCAAAATCCCAGTATTCTGAGTATTTTGGTCATTTTGAGATGGAAAACTCATAATGACATTTGGCACTACACCAAAAACAACCTGAGTTTTGGATGGACCAGCAACAAATGAAGCATTGTTCAAAGTTGACAACTTAAGGAAATCAATTTTCCTTTTCATCTTTGCATTTGAGGCTTCCATCTCAACTCTCTTTAACTCTTTTACAAGAGTTTCATTTTCTATCCTGGTTGTTTCCAGCTCAATATCAATTTGGGATAACTTTAGGCTTAAATATGGGATAATCATAGACTTCCTATCATCTATCTTAATGGCAGACACTTTATGTTTTCCCTTATCCAAGTCCAATCTAGGAACCTGAATGTTGGGTTGGTTAAGATCAACTAACTTCTAGTTAGCTATATCATTCTTATCTTTTTCCCTTATGAAATTTTCAGATCTCTTATCTATAATCTCTCTTAGAATAGGGCCGTCAACACTAGGCTTATCATTTTCTTGAGCTAAGGATTTGAGTGTTGCTAACTGTCTTATCAGACCATCTCTTTCTATCATAGCTCTAATAACCTCAAATTCCTTTTCCTTTTCTCTCTTACTTCTGAGATCTATCTGTTCCTGGAGTTCTCTTTTCATTGTATCTATATCTCCAAAAACTTCTTCTGGATCTGGTAAGGTTATTTCAGATCTAGAAGTGTCATCTAAGTCAATCAAGTTCACATCATTTTGTTCTCGTACTGATTCATAACTTCAAGAGAAATTTGTTATGAGAACTGGAGGAGGAGGTACACCAGTAGCATTCTTGCTTTGATGACTTCTACTTCTACTCTGACCCCTTGCCTTCTCTGAATATTTGACTTTAGTGCAATATTTCCTTTGTGGTTGCAATTATTCTTGTATAGGTGTATCAAATAAAGAATTGAAAAATCCTAAACTATCCGATTCAGAACTTTTGGAAGATGATGCATGAACCATAGGAACTGAGTTTATCTATGACTTACTTGCATTCTTATGCTTGGGCTTCCATGATGAGGGAGTAGTGCTTGTATCTACATTTATTCTCATTCCTTGTCTCTGCGGAGGTCCCTAACACTCTTCCAATTTTTCTTTAGGGTGCAACTTCATGTAACCTCTGGTGTTCTTTTCTTTACTCATAGTAACAGAGTCCTTCAAAAAATTGTTAGAATTATTAAAAAATATACGCACTGGTGTAAAAACCTTAGAGTCACCACCCAAATTACTTTGGGATATCAAATAATATACCACTTGATACTTCTTGAAATAAATCTGTGAACCTTGTTCATAAACTAGAATATCCTTTTCACAAAAATGTAGAACACCCTTTTCACAGGAAAACATGAACCAAAATCTAGAACTGCAAGCTCAAATGTTAAACCACAAAAATACTAAGAAAACTTCTACTATATTTTAAACAAGAATTCTTTAACAAAAGTCTCTTTGTCATTTATTCCTCAGTAGAGTCACCATTTTTTTTTTCAAAACAAGGTGGCGATGCCACTTAATATATTTTATTATATAAAGTTAATTCAAAGAGCTCCCGGAGAAAAGAATCAATAAGAAAAACTCTGATCCTTGCTCTACAATACATAGAAAGGTTGTGAGATTTAAATCTCAAATATGCCAAGAAATACAATATCTTATAGTGTCCAGAATACCGAGTGCCATAAAACATCCCCCAGTATCGAATATTTTCTGGAATGGATTCAGCAGAGTCGCCATTTTTTGTTGGTGCCCAAAAATGGGTTTACACTAACTCAAAGGCAAAGACCAAGTTGTTTTCTCCTGATAATATCTATGGAAAGCCACTTCCAACTATTTAATATTCTTCAGACTTGGACCAACAATGACAAGGATGCTAGATCCTTCTACACTTTAGGCTCTGCAAAACTAGGGAGGGTGATCCCCATGCTTGTTTGTGATTTTATGCCACACTCACAAATCATACATGAAATAAAGAAAATAATCTCATATAAGGACTCAACAATAAGGGAGAATTCCCAGGAATGGAAAATTTCTCAGTGATCCTCAACCCGTTTGGAGCATGAGATGACTATTACATATAATAATGTTCATATAAAATGAAAGTACTCTGATATTTAGCAAGTTATAGAAAACTAGTGGTGATTTTGAATAGTAAATAGATACCAAGGCATTCACTTAACTATGATCGGTGCCTTATTCCATTGTGTACATGAATTCACATTGCATTAGACTGTACTTCTAACAGTATTTATATAACAACATTTAACCAGAGATAATATTGCCTTACAATATATCGTACTTGTAATCCCCACCCAAAACTACTTATCAAAATCCCTATAAGACCTCTATCACTATGCAATTTTATTCAAGCATTTAATTGACCTATCAGACCAAAGCATGAACAAAAAGTTACATACACCACAACAGTGCAATGAATGATAAAATCATTGACAATACGCATTCAAAACATGATAGAACAATACATTGGAGAGAAATGGGTTTGAATCATATATTCATTCATTGATTTTGTTGTTCCTATAAGAATACAATCCATACATAACTCCTTAAAGAACCTACAAAAATCATAGACACAAGACTCATTTTTTATTTTTTGCTCTATAAAATGACCTCTTACAACCCTGTTGTTTCACCTAGACTTTTTTGCTATATGGAAACAGATATTCAGAACACATAAGCAACCAAAAATTCTGAACCCCGTCTCATAGCCCTGAATTCCCTTTTATAAAAACAAGGGAGCAAAACAAGCTTCAGGCCAGAGGAGACACCTTTCATCGAAGAATGACTATGCATAACCGCATTCTGTTATACCAAACAATCATCCTCGAACTTTCTTATAGTGGATCAAAATTTACAGCCGCCTTCTTCAAAACTCATGATGAAAATTACCCCATCCTGTCTTACGGGTTACAAAATATATGTCACTAGAAAACAAAAACAATTATGCAAATGGTTTACAACTTTCTATTCATCATTAAAATGCATGCCACTCCACATGCTATAGTCTTCGTCGGATGGCCAATTGAAATTCATTACTTCATCTTCTTTTGCCCTATATGGAATACACTTATCGCCTACTTGGTTTGCCTCTATTTCAAAAGTTTCAAAAAATAGCATTGTAGCAATTATCTTATCCATACTATCTTCTAGCATATCCATATTTAGCCCATCATAAATCATTTCTACCTGGGTGTTGATAACTCTCTCTTCCTCTTCTTTCCAAGACTACAAAGGCTTAACTTCCCCTTCTCTATCTTTAATATCTGGCAAAAGAGTTTGTTCTAATTCACTAAAACTCTTCATCAACTCCCTTATCTTTCTTTGTATATTTTCTGGCAAAATTTGGGACTTCTATATTGATTTTACCAACAAAAATGTTGGTTGGAGTGCATGCGGCCTCTAAGTATGAAATTTAGAGGCCATGGACATCATTCTAAGCACATTTCCCCTTTGTAACCACTTTGTAAACAAGGGAGTCGCCAATTCTTTATCATCATTAAACTTTTGAATAGCATCAAAAAGTAAAGAATAAAAGGCATTAATATTGTTTAACCTACTTTCAATTTTCTCATTCAAATGAGTTAGCATAGAGCTAACTATATCCTTTTTTTCCTCAGTTGATTGTTTTTCTGATTCTTTTAATTTATTCTCTAATTCAAAAATATTCTCCAGAAGTTGAGACTCATTTGGTTTAGTCGATCTTGTAGCATTAGGCTCATCATCATCATCATCATCATCATCATCATCATCATATGGGACTAATACCATGCCAGGGATATTGTACCTATATTTAATTGAACTGCTTCTTCTCTTTGGACCCCAGGTGGTGACCTGGATGTTGATGGCTCAGACGATCCTACAAGTGTAGGATATGAAAACTTTATTTATCCTTGCTCTAGGAGTTGCACTCTCATTTGTAAATCCACACATCTTTTCTGAGATGCATTATAATCATTATTTGTCAAATTTCTTCATCAGCTTGGCCCTCTCTAAAGCTTCCTTTTTCTCACTCTCATGTGCTAGCTTAGCAACATCAACATTCAATTTTGTAGCCTCTACACTTGATGTGTCGGCTTCTCTCTTTATAATCAAATTTCCCATCAAGTTGGGGTTTAAATCATTGATATTAGGCATCCTAGGTACCTCCTCCACTGCCCATATAGCCAATGTTGCATAATCATTTGCAAATTTTGATCCTCTTATTGCTAACTTCTTCTTCCATTGATTTCCTAATAGTGTCAAATGCCACTGCATCTGCTATATCCCATTTGGGCAATATCAAGACTCCAGCCTAACTTATAATTTTCCTTCCCTCATCAATAGTGATTTCCTCGAACTCTTCCTTCATTTCACCTTTTACTTCCTCTTGGATTTCTTTGTCCAGTCTATCTGGCCTTTGGGCCTTCCTCTCAGCAATCCTTCCTTTGTATTCCTCAACCTTTGTTTTTCATAATAATTGCAAAAAGGTTGGGCTTTTTATAAATTCTTATCACATGCCTCCTTTCTTGCATCTTTGAAGGCTTTACCTTGAATATCCAAGGGAGTAAGATCCAACTCCAAATTAGGAGGCAATACGGGAATACCCATTTGCATTTCTACACTTATTGGAACAAACCTGTCTCCCTCCATCTAAGCTTCATCTCGGCTTACTAGTGAAAAGGATACAGCTGATGGTGAGGGACTTCTATCAGAATCTTATGGATCAATGATCTTGACTCCTTGAAGAGGTTTAGTTGGTATCTTGGGGAAAGGTTCTGAACTCATTATCTTCTTACCCTTTCTCCTTATCAATCTCCCACTATCATTGCTACTATCCTCTTCCTCACTTCTTCTCTAACTCTTTTGTGAGGAAATTCCTGAACATGCCTCTCTGCTACCACACCACTTGCTCTCTGGGATACAGGAGGTTGTGAGCTTAATAGGTGTCGGCCATGAACTTCCTCAAGTCTAGCTAGCTTCTCCCTTAAGACCTTTGTCAATTCATCAAAAAAATTCATAACAAATTAAATCTTGGCATAGAATGGAGAAAACTCCTTTAATGGATCATATTTTGGATCCATCTTCTAAATAGAAGCCCATAATTTTCTAAAAATTATCCACTTCTCCTTCCTCCACTCCTGCATCATGTGGTCAAATTCATTCTTGATTAAGTCCTCAGGAAAATTATGCACATGGGGCAACAAAGATCCTCTTATTCTCTTTCTAAAAGTCTTGTAAAAACCTTCAGATTCACTATTCCTATTTATACTTACCCCCAAATGATATGAAGCAAAGAATTTGTCAAAATGCTCATACCCTCCCTTTATAATCACAAAGTAAGGGATAATGGTGTAATCTGGGAAGAATGACCCTTTTCCTTTTCCTTTTAAATCTTTGTCCTGAATACATCTAATTTGCCACATCACCTTAGAAAATCTCATTCTGAGAGGAACATTGAAAGGCAGTACATGAGGTTATCTAGAAAACCCTTAGATTCTTATTATAGTAATTACAGTATGGGATAAAATCTCCCCAATTATGTTCAATTTTGGTAAGAGGCATCATTTCCTTGGCTCTCACAAAATCATGCAATTCTTTAGGGATCCTTGGTGGATTTATTGTCAACCTTTGTCTTAACCTAGAGGCAAAGTTGTTATCAAATCTTATATAGCTAACCTCTTGTCTATCCCATGACATGTCTATGCTCCAAAGTTGTATTGGAATCTCCTGATTACCTATTATCCTTTTGAGGTTCATGCTACCCTCAAAATAATCTATCTACTGAACTTAAGTGAATCGACATCCATAAAAACACCCGGTACTACCAATTCGCCCAAGTCATACTGCAAAGGACTAGATAATGGGGAATTTAATTTCCTTTGTCCATACCATAATTTGAAAATCTCTAACCAAGTTGCCGGTATATTAGCATCTGCCAAATAGAATGCTTCATCAGTTAACCCTTCCCCTAGGGTTTTGCCATCCACAAACCTCTGCCCCTCTTGCTTATAATTTGTAGAAGGATATAATATTTGGTCCAAGAAATCATCATAAAGATTTCTTTTCATATAATCCACCTCCCCTAAATGTTTTTGTGAGGGAGGCTTTCTGTACAACTAGGGCTTTCTACTATATCTCCAAGTCTAGGACTTATCATAAAAAATTTTAACTTCCAGAGTGATTCAAACAAATTTCACTATTTCCTGTCTAGTATCTTAACCCTAGAACAAATTGAGCTGTCTTTTTGCAATCTTTCACAATTTGTAATATCAATTTGTTTCAAAAACATATGGAGAGGTCCGATAAACTTACTGCTTTTGATTTTCACTAGAAATGACAATTCTGTGTTGCAGAGGGTTATTTCAGTCTCCTTCAGCAATAGGAAATTCTTCATAATTGCTATAAAAAAATTTGTGAATGAAAAACCTTTAAGAGTCTTTTAATTATAGTCTGAGAAAGGATGCAAATGTCTCATCTGCCATTAATATTCACGTGAGCGAAACAACGACTCCTAGCTTTCTAGTTAAGAAGTTGGAAAACTAGTTGTCGATTGTCCTCCTAGTTGGCCAATCCAATGATCATCTCCTTGTTGAATCATCACTTGTTCTTTCCTTTGTATAAATGGCCCCACAAAATCGTGACACATCAACAACATCTCATCTTTTTGTCTAATTCCATCAGCGACCCCACTATAGGTCTTTCTAGCCTATTCGAGACACGTGACATCATCCTGCGATGCAGTGGTCCATAACAACCTCGCAACTTCCATTGCAAGAATACGAGGGCCATCTGATCTACTCAAATTTTACCACCTAGCATACCTCCCATTGATTCCTTCAGGACTTAAAAGTCAAGCACCTTTTACCTCAGGATAAAACATCCTCATTCATTCCAAGCATGTGCAAATTGATGGGACTGTTAGTAGGCCGACCTTTACCGCCTACGAACTAGTACTTCAAAGCTTTCGATCGATTATGCTGCTAACCCCATCGGTTTCTGTTGATAACACATAGCATGATCTCGCAATGCCAGGGTCATTAATGTTGGTATTTTGGTATGGTTTTGTCATTGATGTCAACACCTACTAAAGCACTAGCACTCGGGAGATCCAGCAACGTTCACCGACAAACAAGTAACTATTGCATAGTTACTGGTATATGGTTCACCGACAGGATATAATGATCACTGGCACTTGGAATGATATGGAAGACACTTGGTAATGTCGAAGAAATCATGTGGACACTTTGTTTTGAAGAATTAATCATTGGTATAATCATATTTGCATATTTGCTTTTATCGACAAATAGGTCCAGGGTTACCTAGGGTTACACTGGCAGGTTTATCTTTTCCAGATCAGCATGGCACACTATGGAGATGATTTATTATTGTTGTAAATGCTTTAAGATGACATGTTTAATTGGTTATTGCATCGGCTATTATATTGTTTGTAAAATGTTTTATTGTAATATCTTGTAGAGCCGACCTACTAAAATTGGTCTTAGGTTATGGTATAAATGTAAGATCTTATTTGTAAGATCAAATGTGGGAATGCGAAAAAGAACTAAGTGAAGGTATATGCGAGATTAAGTAGAGCTATACATGAAGATATCATTTGAAGGAGAAGCTAGATTTTTGTGGAAGCATATCAGCATTACACCGGTACTGAATCCAACATATGATGATGCTATTTTGTGCAGTACATTCTTATTGGATTTAACCATCCAATTGTAGTCAGTGTGACTCCCATTTTGTGATTGAGCAGTGAGCTCTAGGTTGTTGGCCTTTCTGCATGTGCAAACCCCATTTATGTACACTTACTATTTGCAGTAGTATCATCTGATTGTGGGTAAGGTTTCCCACCGTGGTTTTTCCCCTTACAGTGTTTCCACGTACAAATATTTGTGTTATGTGTTGTGGATGACTTTATGTTTATGTTTCATACATTAATCTTTACCAGTATAAAGCATTAAGTTGGTTGAGTTGTTTTTGGTTTGAGTTTATTAGACAACTGATTCACCCCCCCCTCTCAGTTGTCTCCGGGACCTAACAATTAAAATCATCGCATCTTTGATTGTAGGGAAGCACTTTCCATTGGATCTATCCTTTCTTTAACAGACAGTTGAGGTATTTTGTATTTGTCGGACTTAGGAAAATATATGTGCAGGCATAAATATTTTAAAGGGGACCGGTTATAGGGTATTTCATGCGAATGACATAGGAATAGCATATTTCACGAACTAGTCAATCACTACTTAATACTTAGAAAATGAAAATGGCCCTGCGAATGAAAATAGAACCCTCAACCTTAAGTGAGAAAAAGGTAACAACAAAATATAATAGGAACCGAAAACTCACTTTCAAACCATTTTAATCATAAAAGACACAACCATTATAGCCCTAAACCCTGATATCTTGACCAAGGGCAAAATAAAACTAGGATGACCAAGATTTGCAAAACATAATTTTAGGTCCTATCAGGTACCGACATGGTATTACATTATGGTTTATATATATGTGTATGTATATATATACATATATATGTATATGTGTATATATATATATATATATATGTATATGTATATCTATATATACATATATATGTATATGTGTATATATGTATATATACACATATACATATATATACATATATATGTATATATGTATGTGTATATATGTATATGTGTATTTATATACATATATACATATACATATATTTATATATGTATATAAATACACATATACATATATACATATATACATATATACATATACATATACATATACATATACATATATACACACACACATATATATATATACATATATATACATACACATATATATATATATATATATGTATATTTATATAAATAATAAAAAAAGATCTAACAATTAATTCCCTAAATTTACTGAGGGGATATTTCTAACAAGTTATAAAAATGATCACTGAGGTATGAATGTTTTTTTTTTTGAGAAAGAAGGTTATTGGAAATCAGAGTCAATTCTCCACAATAAAATTTTCTCAGGGAGGGTATATGAAAGTAACTTATTAATTTAACATTGGTGTAATCACAAAGAGGGGAAATTTTCTTTTTATTTCCACAGACGATAATAAATAAAAATGAAATTTCTCTCTTGAGAGGAATATAAGAAGAATGAATTAGTTGAGGTTTTCAGATTTCACTGAGATGATTAAATCACTACTCAGAGAAAGAGAGATGGTTTTTACTTACAATAAGCTTCATATACGAAAGTTCAACTTATATTCACAGAGAGGTGAGATAATTCGCAGAGCAGTAAGATTTAGTTAAAAGAAATAAAATTTACTTTCCAATAATCAAATTCACGTTGATGAGTTTATTTCACGGGAGATAATAATAAGCAAGATTCATTTACAGGTGATTATCATTTATTCACAAAGAAAAGAATTAGAAAATTAAATAAGAAAGACATGATTTTTGCACTCATCAAGAATTTTATAAAACAAAACAAGATCTGATTTTCTTTTTTTTCCCTAAGAAAATTAGCTAAATAAATAGTAAAGATATGCATTATTTGAAAAAGTACTTTTAATAATATTTATCCCTAAATAAGGAGAAAAGATTTACTTTTCTTTGAAACAATCAATATATATTTTTTTATAAAAATGAAGATTTTAGAGAAGAATAAAAGCTTTATTTTTTTGATATTACAAATTTCTCATATGTAAATAAGAGAACACAAAAGAAAAGAACCTGGTTGGTCGAAGCTTGATGTTGAATTCGCTCCAATCTTCTGGCTAACCTTCTTAGATCCTTCTTTGCAACTAGGTGAAATTTCTTCAAACAAACTTAACAAATCTACCAATAAAACATGACTACAAAAGAAATCCTACCACTATCCACATGAAACTTGAGAAAATTTTCTTCAAAAAAATAATCAACTCCCTCTTTTTGAAAACTTGCATACATTATATAGAAAATATCCCTTAATTCCACTATCAAGAGAATTAATTGAAAATGATATTCTTTTTCCTAAATTATCCTCATGCAAAATTGATTGATCTCATAATGGAGGAGTTACATGTAAGAAAATGGGGAATGAAGATTCCCTCTAGAAGCTTCCAATTTATCCTACGACAAGTGTTATTTGAAAATAAGAAATTAAATATTTGTATTCAAATTATATTTTCAAGTGTGTATGTGTGTGTCAATTAATCTTTTTATTATAATAGCTTTTCTGTCCTCATTCAATAATTCATTTTTAACATAACCACAAAATGATATAATAGTAATAACAATAATAGTAGCAAATCAAAATTGCAAAGGAGGGTTATGACATCCTTCCCCCCTGAAATGGTGCATCCTCTCGATGCACTTATTCAATATAACCATAAATAGAGTCTATAGTTCATGATTAGTCTAAAACAAAAAAGGAAACAAATGCATTTCACTAGTATCTTCCCATGTAGCATTCTTTTGGTTATGCTGATTCCATTGTACTTTGCACTGATCAACCTCTTTGTTGCACAATTGGTACTGACGTCTCTCCAAGATTCTAAATGGCTCTATCATTATTCCCCCCGTTTCCTTGACCTGTAAGGCATCCCAATTCAAAATATATTTCTCGTCAGGAACATACTTCTTAAGAAGAGATACATGAAATACCTTATGGATTCAGCTCAATTGGGGAGGTAAGGCCAACCGGTATGTAACTGGATTAATCATTTCCAAGATCTCAAAAGGCCCAACAAAATGAGGTGCAAGCTTAGTCTTTTTACCAAACCTTATGGAACTCTTGTGTGGCCTAACCCTTAGGAATACTTTCTCTCCCACCTCAAACTCCCTCGGTGTCTTGTTCTTGTCTGCATACCTTTTTTGTCTATTTGAGGCTTCCTTCAACCTTTTCCTAATTTCCTTAGTTTTCCTTTCCATTTCCTTCAACATATCTAGACCAATTATCACTCTCTCCTCTAGAATGTCCCAAATCAAACATGTTCGACATGGTCTACCACATAATACTTCAAAAGGTGTCATTCCCAAGGATGTTTGAAAATCGTTATTTTAAGAAAACTCTACTAGTGGTAAGTACTCTTCACTTTTCTTTTGTTGGTCCATGCAGTACATGCGAAGTAGGTCTTCCAAAATCTGATTTATCCTTTCTGTTTGACTGTCAGTTTCAAGATGGTATGCAATACTAAAATTTAGCTGAGTCCCCAAAGATAATTGAAGAGTTGTCAAAAACCTTGAAGTGAATCTAGCATCTCTATCTGATATAATTTTCTCTGGCATTCCATGCAACCTAAACATTTCATTAATAAAGTGCCTTTCCAAAGTAGGTGCATCATCTGACAAATTCCCTAGTATAAAGTGTGCCACCTTTATGAGTTTGACAATTACCACCATTATTGTATCATGCCTAGAGGGTGACATGGGAAACCCTTGCACAAAATCTATCCTAATAACCTTCCACTTGTATTGAGGTACATCATGTAACTGTAATAGTCCAACTCGATATCTATGCTTTTCTTTTACCGTTTGACACTCCAAACATTTAGCCACATACTAAACTATGTCATTTTTCATCCCTTGCCAAAAGTATAGCTTCTTTAGGTATGCATAAAGTTCATTAACCCCCAGGTGCCCTGAGTAAGGGGTATTATGGGCCTCAGATAAAACTATCTTCCTTAAGTCCCCTGAATTTGGAACATAGATTTTGTTATTGTACCTTAGCAACCCTTCTTCATCTAACGTATACCCTTCAACCTTAGGATCTATTGGATCATACTCTAAAGTTAATTTGACTTGTGCATACCATGGGTCATGTTCTTTCTCATCCATTACTTGTTTTCTAAAAGTGGTTTTGAATGTTGCTATAGTCATCAAGTGCCTCCTCCTACTTAAAGCATCTGCCACCCTATTTTCCTTCCCTTAATATATTCAATTTCAAAATCATATTCACTTAGAAATTGTAACCACCTTCTTTGTCTAGCATGTAAGTGGGGTTGGGTAAAAATGTACTTAAGTCCTTGATTATCTTATTTTAACTCAAAAGGCTTCCCAAGTAGGAAGTGTCTCCATTTTTGTAGGGCATGCACAATTGTTTCTAACTCTAAGTCATGGGGTGCATAATTAACTTCATGAGTCTTCAACTTCCTAGATTCGTAAGCCACTCCCCCTTCATCTTGCATAAGTACTCCTCCTAAAACTTAAATAGAAGCATCTATTACAAATGTGAAGTGTCCATTTGGATCTAAAACCATTAAGATAGGTGTTGTAGTTAGTTTTTGTTTCAAAATTGGAAATGCCTTACCATTTTTCTCTCTCCATACAAAATTTTTACCTTTCCTTTGCAATGATGTGATAGGGTTTTCTATTTTAGAGAATCCTTCCACAAACCTTCTATAGTACCCTACTAGCCCCATAAAGCTTCTTACCTCTGAAACATTTTTTAGGGATCGACCATCCTACCATTGCCTTTTTTTATATGGATCAACTATTATTCCTTCCTTTGCTTTGATATGCCCAAGGTAGTGAATCTTTTCTTTGAAGAAGGTACATTTTGATAGTTTTCCATATAACTTATCTTCCCTCAGCCTTTGCAAGACCATTTGTAGGTGCACTAAATGTTCCTCCTCATTTGTAAAGTAAATCAAGATGTCATCCAAAAATACCAGGACAAATTTGTCCAAGTAGTCATGAAGCACACTATTCATCAGGTTCATAAATGTAGCTGGGGAATTGGTTACACCAAAAGGTACCACTGAGAATTGATAATGCTCATATCTAGTCCTAAATAATATCTTCAGGATATCCTCTTCTTTAATTATGAGTTGATAATATCTTGATCTTAGGTCTATCTTTGAAAACATTTCTGCTCCTTTCATTTGGTCAAATAGATCCTCTATTCGAGGTAAGGGATACCTATTCTTTATTGTGACCTCATTCAACATCCTATAGTCAATGCATAGTCTTAGGGTCCCATCCTTCTTCTTAACAAATATGATTAGCACTCCCCATGGTGATACGCTTGGCCTTATTAATCCCTTAGCTAAGAGTTCCTCCAATTATATTTTGAGTTCTTGTAATTCAGTCGTGTTCATTCTGTAAGGTGCCCTTGATACTAGTTCAACTCCTAGTAGTATGTCGATATAAAAGTCAAACTTCCTTTTAGGAGGTAAGCCTGGTAATTCTTCTGGAAATACATCATTGAATTATTATAAGAAGGGGGTATTTTCCTCTTCACCTTCATCAATTCCAACCATATAGATTAGGCCTCCTCTTCTTCTTTCCTTCTTTAATTGCATGGCTGATATGATTTCTATGTTAATGGGTTTAAAATTCCCTTGGATTTTGACCCTTTTTTCCCCATCATCCAAACACTCAAACACTTTCTTATATCAATCTACACTAGCTTGATGATATGTTAACCAAATCATTCCAATGATTATGTCATATAACCCTAGGGGTGCCACATAGAGATCCACCCTTGTTTCAAACTGAGGAAATTGTACCCTTGCTTTTTATAAACACTTGGTTACTTCCCTAGTTGCCTAATCCCCATATTAAACCATCTATGATGACTCAATTTGTTTAACTCTAAATGTAAATTTACTTACTAATTCAGGTGAAATAAAACATTCAGATGACCCAGTGTCAATTGGATTTGAAATTGGTTGTTCAAATAGTGTACTTGTAGTTTCCACGGGAACATTCTGAAATCTTGTTCTTTTGCTTCTAACTATTGCATGAATAATTTGTTGATGCCCTTGTTGTGGTTGATTGGCCCTGATCTGACCTTGCATTCTTCAGAATTCTCTAGAAAAATGGTTTCCTCCACACATAAAACACCCACCTGGTGGTCCCCGCCTAACTTGATTCCTAGGGGGATCATTCCTTGTTTCATTGGTCCTGGGTGGATAAGTTACCCTTTTGTGCTGGTCATTCCTATTATAATTTCCCCTATTATTATTTTTATTATTTTCATTCCTTTGGTATTGATTAGGGGGTGGCCTCCTTTCAGAAGAATTATTCCTTTAACTTTTATTTAAGTTTGTGTTCCCCTTGAATTCTTGCTTCCTTTTAAATGAGTGGCTCCCATTATAGTTCTACCTTGCTGTCGTTAGGGATTGAATCTTTCTCTCCTACCTTAGGGACGTTTCAAGTACTTCTTTCTTGTTTTTGGGTCAATGCATGTCGACCTCTTCCCCTATGTTGGTATTCAGTTCCAAAAAGAACTTCCTGGTTTGACCTTCTTCATCCTTCTGGTACATAGGTACGTACTTAAGCAATTTAGCGAACTTATCCCAATATTATTGGATTGATAAGGATCTTTTTCGAAGATTATGGAATTTTGCCACCTTCTCATCAAAGAACAATTGCAATAACCACCTTTTACGAAAATGATGAACAAATATATCCCATGTGATCGTATCCCTTCTATACCCCTTTTGCTCCTTTGTGTTAGTTCACCAACTAGCTGCCTCCCCTATGAGTTGATAGGAACCCCATCAGGCCTTGGTTATTTCGCTAAAATCCCTAAGTTTGAAATACTTTTCCATTTCATTTAACCAATTTTCAAATCCTTCACCAATTTGCTTTCCATCGAACTTAGGTGGGGTGATTTTCTTCAAATTCTTAAAAAGCTCCAACATTTTGTTTTCCCTCCTATTATCTATCTCATTCACTCGGTTGTTGCCAAGGATCCCATTTTCAATTCCACTTCTATTTTTCTATGTCATTCTTCCTTGTCCTAAGGTGTTGATTGATTGTTCCAAGAAGTTGATACTATCCCTTTGTTCAATAAGCAAGTTGATTATAGCTTCAACCCCATCTTTGTTATTCCCTTGGTTTTGTTGATTCCCTTCATGGTTTCCTCCATGTTTTTCTTCATGGTTAGGTTCCCTTTATCTACTAGTGGTACAATGTCTTCCATTTCCCCTTCCCCTTCCTCTTCCTCTTCCTCTTCCTCTTCCTCTAGCCATCTAGGGTTTACCTGAAATTTAAATTATACAGTTAGTTCTTGATTTAAGATTTTACAATTTAATCTTTACCATTACAAGACACTCCCTTAGTTGTGTGAGTTGAAGTGAGCTCAATGCCTAGATTTGAACCTTCTCTCTGATACCACATGTAATAACCCACTCTACTTAACCCAAGAAATTTTCACCATTATTTATTTATTTATTTAATCATTTATGTTTGATTCAATCACATACTCTAGGCATCTATCCAATTAGATTAGGCATTTATCCATCTAGGATAAGAATCTATCCATATGGGTTAGGCATTTGTCCTTACGGGACAAGAGGTTTCATCTATCCAATATGGGATAGGCATCAACCCAAACAGGGTAGGCATCTATCCAACCTTGGATAGGAGGTGCTCTGGTAAGAGACTTAGACTTATCGGGACCATCTGGGTCCTGAGTCACTCTCGAAGAACTACACTCCTCTAATAGGAGTGCACCGAGGTCGCCATCCTTAGGAGTAAATAAAATAACATAATGCAAGCTTGAATTATGCCTCAGAATTTGGCCTAAAGCCTCGAGAAGTCAAGCGAATCCATACGAGATTCCTTTCGAGTATGCATTGAAATATCCCTTAAACTTTCAATTAGGAAACTTTGCAATCCATCTACTCACTCAAAAAATATCCTAGACCCCATTATTGAATGCTTGATTATGAGGGACGACTTCGTCCCTAGGATGCCTACATACTCGTTTCAACACGGGATCAAGGCGTAAAATATCTAGTTCTATTTTCTAATATATGGTTTAATGTAAACTATTTCGGTGGGTACACAACCCTTTCTAGGGTCAATGTCCTAGATAGTTTCTCTGCGATTGCTACCCATGATGGTAGCTTTAAGAAAAGGGCTCAAGGTAGCCTATTGCTCGTGGCCTAAAACAACTAGGTCCTAATTTCTATCATAAGCATCACCCTTGACCCAATTATCAATCTTCAAACAATCTTCAAGATTAAGCCAAGTTTTTAAAAGCATTTCACTCAATCAAACCTAAAGGGGTTTCCTAAGGTTTAACTAGCAGAAGTAAATTCATTTAAATATTATCTTAATAGATTATCAATCAAGGGGGATTACCTGTGCCTTGGATTTTAACTTCCAAGTGTCCCTTATTACTCCCCGATGATTTATAGGGACGATGTCATAGATGTCATTTATGCAGATTTATTAGGCGTTGAGTGCAGTAGTTCAACACAATGACATTATCTGTAAGTGTGACCTAGAGGCACTGTATATACCGAACGCTGCTAGGTTTTTGTTCCCATCACCTCTTGTTTTGTTATTTATCTAAGCAATATTACTAAGCTTATAACAACTTATGAAAGAACTAGTTGATATTATCTTATTAGAATAGTTGTAAATAACTAATTCAATGTAAGTAGGGTAGCATTAAAACAAATAAGCATTCAACTATTATTCTCTTGAAAAAAGAATTTAAAGTAACTTTGCAAGATTAAATAATTGAGAGTATATCCAATAAGTTAAATCATATAAACCAGTAAGAGAAATACTCAAAATTAATGACTTCTACTACTAAGTGATTAATATCCAAAATAATAATAATTATTATAATAGTAAATACAAGTCCCCAAAGCAGGAAATGTGGATATTGTCTTCTGAAAGGGTAAATAGACTCAATATATCTTCAAATTGGAACTGGTTATTATCTACATTTAAATTGTTTAATCGGAAGGAGAAAGGATTTAATTTCACCATCTTCTTATGCTCATATGCCCCAGTTGGAATTGGTAAAACTTTTGTGGCTAGAATGTTATCTCCCTCTCAAAATCTTAAGGGCATGGATTTTTCTTGTTTGTACTCTCCAAGGAAGGTGAATGGTTCCTTCTCAGAAATCTCTAGTAAAACATACATGTTGGTCTCTAGATTGCCTACAACTAGTTAGTCTGTGGAATTACTGGATGCCTTTAAGGAAGATAGTTTAAATCTTGTCCCATGTTACAAGAGGCCACTACAAGGATGTGAGAAGTTGGGTGTGCAGAGATCAATAGATATCCTCGGCCAAGTAACCAATGTCTGGCTATGTCCATCTAGGGCTACTCAAAGGTATGAGGACCCTAACGTGCAAAGATAATTAGTCAACTGGTTAATATATGCACTCCAAGTTTCCAATCAGAACGATCAAGTTTTGACTTTCACCAATTCCTTATGCTTGCATGCGTCAGCTGAAATTGGTAAAACTTTTATGGCCAAAATGATATCTCCTTCTCAAAATTTTAAGACCATGGGTTTTACCTCCTTATTTTCTCCAAGGAAGGCGAATGTTTTATTTTCATAAATCTTTAGTAAAATAAATAAGATGGTGTAATGCCCCACCAGGAACCCTAAAGGAAAATAACACAACTAGGCAACTAAAGGGTGAAATATTTTTTTTTATTATATTAAGTGCATTAATTATAACTATTGCATGTTTAATAACACAACCAAAGTCTAACACATTATTTCATAAGGGTTACCAACAAAGATTAATTTGTAGATTATATTAACACCATGGTTAATCCAATTGTCCATTTAATTAGGTAAATTAAATTGCTTAAGATTAAAACTACACATACATCTAAATTCCATAATGAAAGAATCAAAGTATTCCAATGCATTTATTTATCCATATTTCACTTATACATAAGATCAAAGCAACTGAATTAACATATATTCCACTGACATAATGCTACAATATCCATAAATGCATGGCTTCCAAAGATACCACGGAATCCAAAAGTTACAATATCTAGGCTACATAAAAGTTTGATACAATGACCACAAGGTCTCAACTGAACAATGATCGTGGACAAGAGCTGGTACATGAACCATGAACTAAGAAACACCAGTGAAGCCTTTCCTCACCTAAAAATACAATCTGGAACATCCGATATGAAGTGGCACTACCACTCGACCATGTGATCCCAAAATGGAACCACCCCACAGTGTTAGGAGATAGTAGAAGACCCTCAAGCAAGCAACATAAGACAAGTACAAAGAACTACATGACTCCGCAAACATCCATGTGACTCAACTCACAAACACTAGTGACTCTAAGGAGAGAGTGTCATCGCATGACTTACGGTGGTTACCCTGGTAGGCCTCCATAGGTCCCAGCCCCCATCCTGGGTTATCCTGGTAACCTCTCCCGAACCTCTGGCTCCATCTAAGACTCATGCAGACCCTACCAATCCTTTCGTGAAGACAAGGTGATAAGTTTTCCATTCCAGGCCTTCTCACCACATCCTGAGCCTATACAAGCACTCAACCATGTGCGAGGTACATTATCTTAATTAATATTTAATCTACCCACCCCCTAATCAATTATTAGGTTATCACTTCTTAACTGACTTTCGAGGGGTTATCCTGCCATCCACTTTGGGCGCGACCCCCGCTCGAAAGCCACTCTCTCATAGGACACTAACAGAAAAGGTCTCTCTCTACAAGAACTCTATGGCGAAATAGACAACCATATCTAATCCTGACAAACCACAGGTGGAGGATACACAATCACTAACCCAAGATTGACCATTTGGAACAAAACACACAATGGCTCACATCAACGGGGTTATACAACAACACCTGACCAATGAGATATAACAACATACGACATAACGACAACTCAACCAGAATTGCAATGGAATTAAGCTTGACTGCAAACACCATTTACACAAGATCCTAATACAGGCAATCTTTTCTTTAAACAGCCAAAAGCATAAAATACTTGCAATTAAAGATTTTTTAGAAAATAAGAAAATACAACTATATTAATACAAGGAAATCTATGTTGTCATTTGTTCAATAAGGTTAAATAAAATCACATAAAAATTAACCCCCTAGTTATATGTTCATGATTAATTTACAAATAATTTTGATTAGCTTATATCCATAATCCAAATTAAATTCCACATTAAAATTATATATAATAATATAATATATTTACATAAATAAATATATTCTTCAAATATAGTATCATGTAATTATATCACATTAAAACTATATAATAAAATGAAAATTTAATATTGAAATAACTTTCATTTCCCATAATTACATAATAACACCTCAGAAAATACTATATATATATATATATACAAATTAAAATTAAAATAAAACCAAACTTATAAAATTCGGTGGGCAATTTAAAAATAGATGAGAAAGTTTTTTTTATTTTTCACGGCTGCCCCTGCTACCCTATGGTAGCCTTGTTGCCATATGGCAGCAATCACTACCATTTGGTCGCGTTGCTACCATATAGTAGCAGCCGCTACCCTTGGGTAGCGCTACTGTCGTAGGTAGCAGTCGCTACCTTTGGGTAGCACTGTTGCCTTACGGTAGCAGCCACTACCCTTGGGTAGCACTGCTGCCGTAGGTAGCAGTCGCTACCTTTGGGTAGCACTGCTGCCTTATGGCAGCAGTCGCTACCTTTGGGTAGCACTGCTGCCTTATGGCAGCATCCGCTACCCTCGGGTAGCCTATGCTACCGTGGGTAGCAGGCATCCGCCTCCCCACTTTTTAATAATTTTTTTTTTAATAATTGTTTTTTATTCAATAGCAATAAACTATAAATTCCAAATTTTAAATAAAATCTATTTCCCAAGAAATTTAATAATACAATTTTCCCCAAAATATATAAATAAAACAATTTCCCCAAAACTTAAATAATCCAATAAATTTAATTAATAATTAAATTTATATCTATAGTAAATAAATAATTTCACAGAGATAAACAAATATTAAAAAGGACTGTCATAGCCAAATATCGAAACAAAAATCAAACAAGAGGGAATATTTTCTCTGGTAAATACCATTTCTCCCAAATCTTGCAATTCTCATGCACCATAAAAATCTTGGCAAAATTTGTCATATTAACTTTTCCCAATCTTCTCAAAATTTTTAATCTACAAACACCCAGGAAATAACTTCTTTCCATAAACTAGAAACTAATTTTAGGAATGGACTTTAGCCAAGAACAAGAAATAATCAAATAGGATATTAGATTTGACAAATAGTTTAACACACACATCATTCAGAAAGAGGGAAGAAATAAAATATTTTCCTTAAAAACAACCAGAAGAAGCCACCCAACCTAGTATAACTTTCCTGGAAGAACTTTGTAGGAGAGATTCAATCCTTCAACAAGCTTCCAATAATTTTTCTTCACCAAAATCTTTGCCTCCTTCCCGTGACTTTTTAAAATAAAAAGATATATTCCCCTTTTAAACTAAAACTCTAGGTTGCATATATTTTTCCCAAAAACCCTAATATTTAATTTTAGTAATCAAAAGCAATTTTATTTTTCTTTTCTAATTCCTAACATAGGAATAAATTAACATGCAATAAGCACAAATCATTTTTTTCTTTTCTTTTCTCATGCAAATTAATTAATTTCCCCAAAAAAGAAATTAAAGCAGTACTTTAATTCTAATTTATTCTTTTATTCATTTATTTATTTAAAATTCTAGGAAACAATAAATGAAATTAATTTAATTTATTTTTCACTAAAATTTAAATAAAATATATTTCTAATATCATGCAGCTTGCAACTTAATTTAATAAATTCTTTTAATTAATTAAATTTATAATCTCAATGCATAAAATACATAATTCAAAAATACCAACTATGAGATAACTCCATAAATTTAATTAATTAATTAAATCTACTAACACACACAAATTGAACAAACCCCAAGCAAATACTCATAAACAGGTCAAATGACAAAATACGAAGGCCGAACAAACGGACAGGATGACCAACTAACGACACTTACAAGAGTGTAGCTGGTTAAAATAGGGTCAAATACTACCTCCTCCACTTCCATCGAACAAATATAAGGCACGCTCAGACCTGTGAAGCCAGGTGAAGATGATACCCCGTACCTACCCAGTACTTGTACCTGCAACATCCTGCATCACCGAACCACACATACATATATTCAATATAGAAAACACGACATACACACCGATGGAGAATCGCGATGTTACCTATCTCACCAGAGTGAGTGAAGGAAAATCGTCCCCTTGCATCCAATACACTTGCAGACACACAACATATAATTTCACATTGCATAGATGAAGTAAAGTGTCAGTATATAGCAATAATCCATAAAATGCCATAAATCACAAGTATTGAAATACTGCAAATAAATTATGCATCTCATATCCAGATAAAGCATGAAATAATGTCATATAAGTCTGAATAACACATCATGGTAATGTATCCACTCAAAGAAAACAATAATAAAATATGAGTCTAATTAGTTCAAATGAGGAGAGGTACTACAGATGGCCTCTAAACTGTCTACATCTAGTCGGCCTCTTTATCTTACGAATGCCTTCAAGGAAGATAATAACAATTCTTTCCCATGTCCAAAGAGGTCAATACAATGGCATGAGAAGATAGATGTGCAAAGACCGCCAGATAATCTATACCAATTAGCTAATGATTGGCTATGCTCAGTTCGACCAGTTCAGTGGTATGAGGAACCCAAGCTCCAAAAATCATTAGATAACTTAGATCAAATTGCCAATGAAATGCTACAATCGGTGGGTTCCCAATTATTTGATGAAATTTTTGAAGATGTTCTAAATGAGGATGATCAATTGCTTTTAGATCACCTTACAGTTATGTCCACTAGTTCTCAGGACTCTCATTTTGACATTATGCCTAGTATTATGGATGTAGAGGTCAACACTCACCAACAAGATTGTGAAAGCTAGAAAGATCCTCCATATGATTTCTCACAATATTTGTCAATCTCCCAATCTCCTGCATGCCTTTCTCCGATATCTAATTCACCAAAACCAAGAGGAAGAAAACCAAAATCAGCTAAACTAAAAGAGGAAATAGCATTTGGCATTCAGTCCACTTTAGATGGTAAATTTATTGTCGTTAAAAGGCCAAAGAGGGTATGTTCCTCTCCTCGTCTTCAATGAGAATCATTTCATGGAATGTTAGAGGCATTAATGCCTCTGACAAAAGAAATTGAATTAAGCTCCAACTTGATTCGTCAGTAGTTGATATCATTATGTTACAAGAACCCAAAACTTCTCAGGATACATTTCAGAACACTATTCACAAGTGGGTAAAATGGAAATCATTGCATGTCCCGGCTCAATGAGCTTCAGGAGGGCTTATAGTTCTGTGGAGCCCTAAAATAGTAAATGCAGAAATAGTAACCATGGGTAATAATTGGTAGCTATTGAATATTCAAAACTTTGATCTGTCTTTCATGTTATTTAATGTTTATGGACCCACTAGTACACTTGACAAAAAGAGGCTCTGGAATACAATAGCAGTAGCTATAAATCAATTTATAGGTCACAAGATTATTTTGGGAGGTGACTTCAATGCTATTGTCTCCCTCCAAGAAAAAAGAGGGGGTATTTGTCCTCCAATAAGGACTATTGAAGATTTTGTGGGTTTTATCTCCGATAATGCATTGACAGATATAGTGCCAAAAAATATTTTTTTTACATGGACAAATAGGAGAAAAAACTTTTCACAAATAGCTGAGAGATTGGATAGATTTCTCATTTCTCAACAATGGTTGGTACAAAATTATCAATTTGAGTAAGAGATTCTCCTTCTTATCTTGCTCAGACCACTTTGCCATTTCACTGAATATCTCTCCTAAGACTTCACCTTGTATTCATCAGCCTTCATTCAAATTCAAAAGGATGTGGTTCAAACATCCTCATTTTCTCCCCCTACTTCATCAATGGTGGGTGAGTGCACCATTTCATAATGCAAATAAAATGCTTCAATTTTACAAGAAAATGGAGTATGTTAAATCTCAAATTAAAGTATGGAATGCTACAATTTTTAAGAATATTTTCCATGAAAAAGATAAGGTGGCAAAAGAGCTAGCAGAAATTCAGGATCATACCATTATGCAAGGCATGGATAATGTCACTTATGACAAGCAAAAACATCTACAAACAACATGGGAAGAGTTATGTAAGAGAGAGGAAGTCTACTGGAGGCAGAAGTCTAGAGAACTCTGGTTGAAAGAAGGAGATAGGAATACAAAATTCTTTCATGCATCAGCTAAAGAAAAAAGAATGACCTCTTCAATATTTGAGATTAGTGATGCTATTTCAGGTACTAAGCTAGCAAAACCTCAAGAAATTCAAGATGAAGGAGTGAAATTATTTAAAAGTTTGCTTGCTCCTCCCTTCAGTAACACACAATCAACTTCTAAAGAACAAGAATTCTTAGATGTTATCCCAAATATCATTTCCCAATGTCACAATGAGGATCTCATGAAACCATTCACTCTAGAAGAAGTTTGTGGAGTGGTATTTTCACTTGCCCCAGATAAATCCCCAGGCCTTGATGGGTTTACAACCCTTTTCTTTCAAAAGTGCTAGGTTGTCATAGATTTTGATTTGTTGGTAGCACTTGAAGAGTCAAGAAGAAGTGCTTTAGTGCTGAAGATGTTCAATGTTACTAATGTAGCAATTTTGCCCAAGGTTAGAGTACCAAAAACTTGCAGATTTTAGGCCTATCTCCTTGTGTAATGCCATTCATAAAATTTTCACTAAGGCCATTTATCGAAGATTTTACAAACTCATTCCAAAACTCATATCACTTGAACAAGGGGGTTTTGTCCTTGGGAGGGAAACTGTGGAAGGAGCACTAGTTGCACATGAAGTTCTCCACTCTGTCCAAACTGCCCAAATGCCATCTTTTATTGCTAAGATTGATATGATGAAGGCCTATGATAGGGTAAATTGGAATTTTATCTTAAAAGTTCTCCACAAATTTGGATTCTTTGATAAATGGTGTAAATGGATTAGAGCATGTATTTCGGGACCATTCTTCTCAATAATTATCAATGGGACACCTTCAGGTTTCTTTGCAGCCACTCAAGGTGTTAGGCAAGGGGACCCACTATCCCCTTTCTTATTCATCATTATAGCATAAGCGCTTATTAGATTAATTAAATCTAATAATGAAAAGGGTACTTGGCAGGGTATGCTCATTCCCAATACTCTCATTTCAGTCACACATACACTCTTTGCGGATGACATTATTTTATATGGAAAATCCAATATAGCAGAGGCTATTCAGATTAAGAAAGTTTTGGAATCCTACACATCAGCTTCAGGTCAACAAATTAATGCTCAAAAATCAAAGGTATTTATCTTCAACACAAAACCTGCAGTTAGTAGAAAGATCATAAAAATTTAGGGATTCAAACTAGAAGATTTACCTTGCTCGTACCTAGGTATTCCTTTCTTCATGGGAGCTAATAAATCATCTTTTTGGGAAAATGTGCTTGAAAGGATTAAACCAATAACTTCAGCTTGGGGGGTCAGATGGCTATCTCTCTCAGGCCACATCCTCCTTATCAAAATTGTTTTGGCCTCCATACCTAACTACTACATATATGTCCTTAAGGCTCCAAAACTAGTTGTCATGAACATTCAAAAAATTATCATCAGCTTTTTATGGAAGGGTAATCTATCTCAAGAAAAGAAAATTCCTTTAATTTCACTCACCAATATGTCGCATGGAAAGGCGGTGGGAGGAGTAGAACTACATGATCTCACAAAATGGAATAAAGAAGTTAGAGGTAAATTGGTATGAAAAATGTACTCCAAGCCTAATGCAAAATGGTGTCAAATCATGCAAGTAAAGTATCTAGATTCTTCAAATCCGCTGAGAATCCTCACCATTGCTAATCTCCCAAATGGATCTGCAATGTGGAACTTCATAATATCCTCTAGAGAATTGGTAACCACATATATTTCTTGGCAAGTTAATAATGGGGAGTCAATTCATTTCTGGAATGACTCATGGAATGGACACCCTCCATTAGCATATTATCAACATCTGCAAGAAATAATTCCTATTCTCACTCATGTATGGGGTGAGAAACTCATTGATTATATCAATGGATTTGAATTACATTCAAGAAAAACCACCTAGAAAGATTTTTCACATATTATCACTGATAATAATCAAAAGCAGATGTTACAAAACCTTTTGGATTAGAGAATTGTATTCCTTTCAGATAAATTGGATAAAGTTTTTTGGGCTCCTTTCAAACAAGGTGTATTTTCAGTTAAAAATGGATTTGTAGCTTTACAACATATGATGGATCAACATCAGAACCAAAGAGCTTTTAAATTATGTTGGAATAACAAGGTTTTTCCTAAAACAGGTTGTTTCTCTTGGTTGGCAATTCAAAACAAAATCTTAACTAGTGATAGACTAGTCAAGCTACAAATCTCGAAACCATTTCTCTGTGTTCTGTGTAATAAGAAAAGTGAAACAGTTGACCACTTGTTTGTTCAATGTCCATTTTCTCAACAGTGTTAGCTCTTCATTTTGAATAGATTGCAAACTACATTGCCTCTGACAAACACAATTTGGGATTTATTTCAATCTTGGCCTACTCTATTTACCTCCTCCACCTTTTTCTTGTATTTGGCACATCATTCCATCATCAATCATTTGGTCCATCTAGTGGGAAAGAAATAAAAGAGTTTTTAGGAAAGTGTCTTTGTATGTTGATAAAGTTTTGGAAGTCATTGAGAAATCAGTTTCAGACCTAGTTAATGTGCATGTTCAATCCCATTTTAACATTTCTTCATTATTTATGTCTTGGGATTCTTCCATGATTAGGAATTGGAAGTACATTTATCACCGTCTAACTCCATCTTTTCATCTTCTAATAAATTGATTAAGGTTGATAGATCTAACATTTCATGGAAACCCCCTCATCGAGATTTTGTCAAAATTAACTTCGATGGTTCATCAAGAGGGAACCCAGGTGACTCAGGGGATAGAGTTTGTATTAGGGATCATATGGGCAATTTAAAAGCATTCAAATCTTTTGTATTTCCTCTAGGAACTAATAATATGGCAAAGGTGCAAGCGTTATTGGAAGGATTGATCCTCGCAAAGAAATTGGGTTACCTAAAAGTTCATGTTGAAGGGGACTCCTCTCTTATTATTAATGCCTGCATATAGAGGAAAACATTAAATTGGAGGATCAACTATATTCTCAGACAAGTTTGGTGTCTACTAGATTCATTCTAAGCATTTCATATTTTGCACACTTACAGGGAAGGTAATAAGATGGTGGACATACTTGCAAACATGGGTTGTGATGGTCTTCAAGTTGAATCGACAAGGATGATCATGAGTTAAAGGATTTTCCGTAATTAAAAAACATTCTATGGGATGAGGTTTTGTGTATGATGAGATATGGTAACCATCATGTTTAATCACTTAAATTCCATTTGATTGCACTTGCAGGAATGATTTCGAACCAGGTTGAATTAACCACTTAGCACGACCCCATGTGCAATATGTCTTAAATTAGTCCCTCACCATCTTTGCATACATGACTACATCCTTGGCATGTGTGAGATGTAATCTGATAACACCTCATACATGGTTAAGCAAAGCTGTCACATGTGAATTTTTGCAAGAAGGAAGAGTTCAAAATTATATCATAGGTGGACGAGCTGACTATTAAACATCACTTCCTCCATATAAAAGGCATTCTTCCCTTGGAAGCTAAACTGATTTGTGCATAACACAGGTTTTGAAGAGGGAAAACATACACAGCACTAGAATAGGGCTTGTCGGCTTCAATAGAAGGAAGATTGCAGATGGACTCTACTTACACAACATGTCACAGAGAGCACATAGAGTATTTGCCGCGCAACTACATAGTCTTCTTAGCAGTGGAAGAGTGGGAGAGACCCTTCACGGAGCACATTGCAGACATTTTTCTGGGACAAGTATTTCAAATTCAGTCATACTAGATTAGGAGGAGCATCAAGCGGGTGATTGGTGAAGAAATCCTATTTCCTCAGGCAAGACAGGCCATCTCCCCTTCACAACTTATCTCTATTTTCTTGTCAAATGCATTTGACTTGCTCCAATCCCTTTCAATGCTTGGGTTAATTGCTGCCAAAGTTGTCAACCATGAATTTCTGCGTGGTAATAAACTTCTTCTTGCAATCCAAAGATATGACTTATGGGAGGGTAACACGCACATTGGGGGCATTTTCCCACGACATTTCCTCCTATCTAGACATGTCTTTATGTCAATTTATGACAACATTAAACACATGCTGGAGATGCAGAACTTTTCTTATATCCAAAGTGCTTTGGATAGACACTGTAGGGAAATAGGGTAGGAATTGGTTACTTTGATTAAAAAAAAGTTGAACGCCCTGTTAATTATGTTGAATGTCGAACCTCTCAAGGTGAATCCACCCCTACAACCGGTAGTTCCAGATTTGAATGTTGCCTTAGGGCCTATACTATCGTAGGGCTCCAATGAAGTTGAAGGGTCAGTTCAAATTTCACCTACAATCAACAAGGGCATGGTGCAAGAACATCAAGACGAAAACTTATAGTGGATGGATGAGTATAGCAAAGGGTAAATTTTTTTACCTGTTTTGATGGGCATAATTATGGATGTCGGATGGCTCTCCATTTTTAAAATTGTTGAGGATGGCCAAGATGGAAAATTATTAGCGTAATGAGATTGAGTCAATTATGTTGTCCTGCAACCAATTGGAAAAATTGGTATTTTGGTCTTGTAAAAATGATATTTCTATCATTTCACTAATTTAGTTGGTTTAGGTTAGCGTTAGTTTTTTAGGGGATTTTGTTTGAAATTGTAGCTATAACCAGAGGTTTTCTTTTTATTGGTTCTTTCATGCTGGTATGCTCATCGAACCAAATTTTGTATCCTATTATTATATTAATATATATGTGGCTTGCCACCTTGCTTAAAAAAAAAAAAAACTACTTAGAGGACTCTAACATTAAATTTATTGCAAATGAATTATTCCTACTAAAGTTTTCCAATCACTTGGCAAAATTATTTTCCCATCTAATTAATCTTAATTTGTTATTTAATTCCTCAAAATTAAATTACCCCTTAATGTTTACAATCTACTTAGATTTACAATTAATGATAATAAAATTATCAATCTATTTTTTTTTCATATATTCATATTAATAAAACTTGAATTACATTTTAAATCAGCAATCTACTTATATATATTTAAATTAATCAAACTTAGAACTACAATTAATGCTAATCAAATTAACAATCTATATATATGTATATATTTATATAAAAGCTTAGAATTACAATTAGTGTCATCAAATCAAAGAACTTAAAGTTACAATCAACGTCAACAAATTTTACAATCTAATTATACATATATATACTCATTAATAAAACTTAGAATTTTCAAACTATTAATATACATATTTATATATTAACAAGACTTAGTGATAACTAATTAACAACTATTTATATTAATAAAACCAACCATGATTGTTAGGCAAATATAATAATAACTAATTTTTCCTTTTACCACAAAAGATAATGTAACCATTATCAATGGAAGAAATGATTTTTGCAAGAGTTTATTTCACAAGAAATTATAATAAGCAAGATTCATATACAAGTGATTATCATTTATTCATAGATTAAAGATTCAGAAAATTAAATATTAAATAAGGAAGACATGATTTTTGCACTCATCAAAATTTTTAGAAAGCAAAACAAGATCGGATTTTCTTCTTTTTCCCTAAGAAAATTATGTAATAAAGATATGCATTATTTGAAAAAGTACTTTTAATAATATTTATACCTAAATAAGCAGAAAAAAATTACTTTTTTTTTGAAACAATCAATATATTATTTTTTTTATAAAAATGAAGATTTAAGAGAAGGATAAAAGTTATATTTTTTTAATATTACAAATTTCTCATATGTAAATAAGAGAACACAAAAGAAGAGATCTGGCTGATTGAAGCTTGATGTTGAATTCCCTCCAATCTTCTGGCTAACCTTCTTAGATCCTTCTTTGCAACTAGGTGAAATTTCTTCAAACAAACTTAACAAATCTACCAATAAAACATGACTACAAAAGAAATCCTACCACTATCCAGATGAAACTTGAGAAAATTTTCTTCAAAAAAAAAATCAACTCCCTCTTTTCGAGAACTTGCATACATTATATAGAAAAGATCCCTTAATTACACTATCAGAAAATTAATTGAAAATGAGATTCTTTTTCCTAAATTATCCTCATGCAAAATTGATTGATCTCATAATGGAGGAGTTACATGCAAGAAAATGGAGAATGAAGATTCCCTCTAGAATCTTCCAATTTCTCCTACGACATGTGTTATTTGAAATCGTGAAATTAAATAATTTTTATTTAAATCATATTTTCAAGTGTGTATGTGTGTGTCCATTAATCTTTTTATTATAATAGTTTTGTCATCCTCATTCAATAATTCATTTCTAACATAACCACAAAATGATATAATAGTAATAACAATAATAGTAGCAAATTAAAATGGCAAAGGAGGGTTATGACACTATCTTTTTGCAACTTTTTTGCTAGCATAAGTATGCTTCAAACTTCATCTTTGAAGTTAGTTCTCATTATGCATTTAGTACTTAGTAACTTTTTTCGGTCCTTTGGTTGATAATAGCATATTTTGTAACTTAGTCTGGGATATGAAATACAGTGAGAACCTTAGATGTAATTGATATAAGATTTTTGCCTACTTATTCTCCACATTATTATGTATTCTTAAATGATTGATCAAGTTATCTATTAGAATATTCATTATTTCCTTTTAACTTTGTCTCATGCCTCTTGAAGCCTTAATGTACAAATTAAGTATGCCAATGCAGGTTGCAACTTGTGTCTTGAAGTACAAAATAACTTTAGTTGTGAAGATATCTTCCTAGTAAAAGTTCTTGAGTTCTAGGACCTTTTTGTGACATATTTATGGAAAGACACACAATGATAGGTTGTGCAACTTTAGTTTTATATCATTGCAGGAAAGAGTTTTTTTGAAATTTTCATAGTCCTTTTCAGTTTGGTGTATCAACCCTTTTTTCAGATTTCCTGTTTTTAGTTTATGTTTTCTCTCTCCCTTTTCCTTGACACAATAATAGAGATAGTTGGATTTAGGTGATAACCAACTAGGAGCCAACCTTATTTGGAGATTCACTCCAAGTTTAGGCAACCCATAGGCCTAGGAGTGTTTCCATGTTCCTCTAAAGTACCAAGTTCTGCAACCTAGTGAGAGTGCAACTTTAAGAGATAACAATTTTGATGGTATATCTTGGTTCGAAAATGTGCATACATGTTACAATATTTCTTTTGGCCGACTTGGTGAGGATGTTTTGTTTTGGGTGGGTATATATATGTGATTATTTGTTCAAAAGAAATATAGAGATGAAGATGTGAATATAGAGCTTGGTGGTAAATGAAGCAGTGCGTATGATATTTGGTGGTACAGTAAATGTGCATGAGAAGTTCAGTGATAAGTGTGTAAGCGACTTGATGTAAGGATGTCGATGTGATTTGAGTTGCTATGTCAGATGGTTTTGCACTGTAGAAGTGACAATTGATGTAGTTGTAGTGATCCAGAAGATCTAGTGGCCCAAATATTTCAATAAGGTCAAAGATTGTGCTCTAACAATGATTGTAATCAATATAATGAGATACTTTTATTCATACAATTCTTTTTCTGAAAGTTGTAATTCTACATCTTGCCCTATTGCAATTAGCTTCATGTTTGCAAGTCCTCTTTTTGTATCTTTCCCCAAAAGAAATTAGCCATGGTCTGTAAGTCTAGAGTAGTGAGTTCCCTCTTTTATAAAATATTCTTATATAGTAGACTGATTTTGTGAGTTCTCGCTCACTGTGGTTTTTCCCAATTTAGGTTTTCCACGTATAAATTTTGGTGTTCTTATTCAATTGATGTGAATAACTTTATGAAATTTTTTCATCTGGAATAAAGTTGCTAGTTGATAGTTTGAGGTCCAAAATTTTGGTTTATGTTGATTCACCCCCTCCCCACCCCTCCTCTTAGCATCAGATGTGTGTTTAACATGGTGATGTTTAAGGGGAATGATTATAGGTATTACAAATTTCTATAAATAATTAATTATTTTTCTCTATTAATAAAATCTATTTGTGATATTATATTGTAGTAACCATAGATACAATAATAATTTTATAAGACAATAACTATGAAATGAAAGAAAAATCATGCATATATATTTGTTCTAAAAAGGATAAAGAGGTTGAAAGAAGGGAAAAAGAAAATTGATATAAAAGAATTTAAAAGAATATTGAATCTAGAAAATAAATCAAAAAATAAAAATAAAACACAAAGGCCAATACTTAGAATAGTTATAGAACTAGACAATTTCACTAAAATGAAAAGGAAAATATATAAAGTTATCTAAGAACTTCTAAGGTAAATAAATAGTCAAGAAAGAAAATAAATAAAATTAATGTTTTGGGATTGGTAATATTATTAAAATAATACTTTAATTTAAATAAATAAATAAAACAATGATACTTAACTCTATACATGATAATAATACTTCAATTGATTAACTAATCTATTAATGTTTTAGAAATTATGTAATAAATGCTCATGCCAATAAATTTCTTCATTGAGGTCAAAGTTCACTTCCACACTTGTAAAACTAATCTTCGTTCCCTTAGATTTTAGCCCTACTCATGTATTTGAAATCTACAGGCAAATATAAATTACACTAAATTGATGTTATAAAGTCTCTTTGCCAAGTGATGAACTTAGATTTTTCTATTTGAAAAGGGGGAGGTGTTAATAAACACCATTCAAGATCTTTCTAGGCTATATTGTTGTCTTCTAGTCAAACCCTTACTATGAATTCAACGGATTGATACAATAATTGAAGATAGCAAGTAAATATGTAGTGTTTCTTAGATAGTTACATAAACTAATTCTGTAATATTAATTTTCTATGGTGCCCCTCAAGAGTGATAATGTGAATTTTTGTGGATTATCTTGAATGCTTGAAATTGAATTATGTTTTCTCTTTTATATAACAACCTAACATACAAGTTGACATATTTTGCACTCAAGTTGGCTCATGATGGCTATTGGTAGGAGTTAGCTTTAGCTTAGATTTAAATTTAAAATTTGCATGTTTTGGCATCATTTTCACACTTTCAAAATTAAAATAATTTATTTTTAAACCATAAATTTGGCTTGAGAAAATTGTAATGCCCCACCAAGAAACCCTAAAGGATTCAACTACAAACACTCGAAAAGAGTGTAAAATATATATTTTTTAACCAATACAAAACACATAAACGTATGAAATAACATTGCAATATAAGTTGCACAAGTGAAATAATTAACCTTAAACTCCTAAAGGGTTTCCCAACGTGGATTACTTAATTAAACTAATCCTCACTTAAGGTCAATTAATCCACTTAAGTTATATATTTATCCATTAGGAACTTAATTACACTAAGCAATGATTGTTTCATACTTTGTATGAGATAATACTACATTTGTATGATTCATTCATGATAAAACATTCAGTTACATTACAACAATGATTTTAATTAAAGATATAAATCCTATCATCTAAATCTCATCATAATACATTGCTTTTACATTGCAAGGATAACATAATATTACAATTGCACTTAAAACACCAAGTCTCATAAAAATACATAATGATTACATCAAATTACAACTGTCGTGAAGGCATACACATAAACATATGATACAACCGACCACATAAAGTCCAAGAGATATAAATATGATCCAAGAAGAAAAAAGAGGATCCAACCAGTACAATGGAATGGAGTAAATCCAAGAGATACATCTGGAGCACCTACGAAGCTAATCCCTCACAAGAAAGAACAAACAAATTACCTTATAGAAAGTGACACTACCACCCGACCATGTGGCCCAAGAAGGACCACCCCTCCCTATTAGGAGATAGTAATAAGGCCCTCAAGAAAACCACATTAAAGCATCATATGGTCTAACATGTACATCGGGTACTCACATAAGGCATAAGCATACAAATATGACTCCCACAAGAATGCTCCAAGTAAAACCAACACAAGACTACACACTAGTGAACATAAGGGAAGAGTGTCATCACATAGCTGGTAAGGGTTGTTGCCGGGAATAATCAGTATGTCATGTTGTCATGTTATGTTATGTTGTCGTTGGTAATTATGAGTTACGATAGTCAGTTAGTCATCCCGAAGGGCAGTTGGACGCGACGGTTAGTCGCACCCCTTCGGGTATTATATATTGCATACCTTTCCTTCTTAGTAGGATCATCATAGTCATATTTGGGTGTAATGTTATAAGCACTTGATGTACATGGACTATTGAATTAATACAAAAACTGGTTCTTTAATATATTTCAATTATGTTCTATGCATTTACTTTCTGTGTTTAATCATTTACCCGTATGTGGCAAACATCTAGTGTCGTTGTCTAGACATACTCGGGAAAGGAAGGAGTAGATGGCGTATGGACACGATGGGCCTAACCGTCGATGAGATTAACCTAGAGGCCAATGACGCACAAATGGAACTCTATGACGAAGAGGACACTCCAACGAGGGAATTCTCAATCTTGCTTTAGGCAGCCATCGAGACCTATGTTCGAAGAGAGGCCACGGAGGCTGAAGTCCCAACAAGTGCCGTGTGGACCGCACTAGAAGTTAGCCACGCAGCTAATCGGTTGATGAACCACCTCCCTCGGTTGCTTGCACATGCATCACTGGCACAGCGAACCCGCCTGGAGGAGATTGCCCGTGAGGAGCAACGCAAACAAGTCCTCTGACAGTACAAAGAAAATAGTTGTCATTGGGATGCAGAGCGTGATGGCAAGAGGCAAAGGGGAAATTGAACCCTGTAATAATCCTGACACAATATTGACATAAATTGTGGCCAAAAGAGAAAATAATAAAAGTTTTTTTTTGTGTACATGGTGTGTGCTTGCTATGTACGGAAGTGATTTATGCCCAATATACTAAATCAGGACAAAAATAAAAAGATACTAAGTGACGAATGGGAAGTGGCGCAAAGAGCATTGAATCTCAAACAAAAAATAGAATGAAGGCATAGGCTAAGTCAGCTTGTCGAGGGACGATCGACCGAGGGGTTGCTCCAAGGGAACCTAGGAGGTGTCATAGAGGCTGTGAAGGTAGAGATAGATAGAGAGAACTACACTCTCTACATTGTCATAGGGTTGCCCAAAAGGAACCTAGGAGTCACTGAGGGTGCCGAAGGAGAACTCTACAGTTCGCCAGAATACCATTGTAGGGTAAGAAGTCGTGAAGAGTTGGTGGAACAAACAAGGCCAAGTCTAAACCTGATCGATGCTACCAGAGACCTACTAAAGAACTTGTCCATTTCGGAGGACAACCAGAGGGAGATGACTGAAGGTGACAGTACAACCGACGGTGCTGGGGGAGCACAGGAGTACCGTACAAGAGGCAATTTGTTTGGTTTGGGGTCAGCAACCTTCTCTGGAGGACCCATGAGTGGAGGGTAAGGAGGTAGAGGTGGAGGATCACCAGGTACAAGCACACAAGTCACCAGAGGAGTGAGACCCAGTGGTGGGATAGCCAGTAAACAGAGCTGCCGAAGTTCAATGGCGATAGGAAGGAAGATCCCGTCCGCCATTGCTGCACTTGCGAAACCATATGGTCAGTGAATGGTGTTACCGACTAGGATGAATGGGTAACACAATTTCCAGCAACCTTAAGGGGAGTGGCCATCGACTAGTACTCTGATATGGATAAGGCTAAAGTTGGCACATGGCCCAACCTGAAGAAGGATTTTGAGATAGAGTTCTTCCTCCTCAGAGATGACAATGAAATAGTAGCCGAAATCTATGGCACAAAGCAGAACAAGAACGAGACGGTCCGAGCCTATAGTCGACGGCTCAAGGAACTGTTGGGTAAAATGGAGAGTCAACCAACGGATGGGTTGAAAAAGAGATGGTTCATGGAGGGACTGAAACACTCCCTCCAGAAGAAGATGAAAATTGTTCCACCAACCTCATACGAAGATGCATATAATAGAGCGATGGATTTTGAGAGCAAGACCAAGACATCCAAGAAGAAAAAGAAGAAGGACAACTCGTCCAAGGATGATGACTCTTCCAAGGGAAGCAGCAGTGATGGCGAGTCTAGCAAAAAGGTGCAATTGCTCTAGAAAGACATGGAGTGAATGAGGAGAGAATTTAAAGCAATGAGAAGCACAACTCACACCGAAGGGGATGTATGGTGCACAGAGTGTAAAGAGGAAGGACATACGAAGGGTACTTGTCCAAAAAAGGCCTTTTGTGAGATTTTCCAAGTGATGGGACACTCCATCAAGGAGTGCCCATACAACATGAAAACACAAAACCAACAAGTATTGCTTACATAGGAACAACCAACTAAATCGAGCGGTACTGACAACTCCCAGTTGAACAACAATTCAACATCGGGAGGCTACCGAGATAATTGGTGGGGAGGACAAAACAACAATAACAACAATAATAATACAAAGAGACGGATCCAATATGACTCCAAAGGCCGACCGATGATACAATGCAGAGCGTGCAGCTAGTGGGGGCACTTCGCTCGAGACTGCCCGAAGGGAGAGGCCACACAATATTTGTGCAAATGGTGCGGACTGGGAGATGACGAAGACGCCACCTACCTGAAGTCTGGCATCAACTTGCTGAATATCGAGGAAACCAAAGAAGAGGAAGTGTTGACCGTAACCCACGCCCAAGCCAGACAAGAAATGTGCCCAGACCCAGAGACGGAGAAGCGAAGGGTATGGGAAGCACGAGAAGAAATTGAGAAAGAGATAGGAGAGGGGGCGAAGGCGAAGGGTACGATGGGTACTTCCAGCTAATGGGGGGAAAAGGAGACTATACTAAATCAAAATTTAAAACTGGAGGTGCCTGTGAAGGTACATGACCTCCTCCAGACGATACCTCAATTACGAACGACGGTGCTAAATAATCTCTCCCAACCACGCACCAATACCAACCACCGCATAGATGTTCCTGGGGGTCTGCAATAGACCCCAAGCTAACACTTGAAGGAACCCGACCATTGTGGAGATGGGTATCCTTGGCACCATTCTAACCAATACCATCATTGATGGTGGATCAGGAGTGAATGTTCTTCCAAAAGAAACCTGGTGGAAGCTAGGGAAGCTGACGTTGTGTCCATCTACATTCAATCTGCTGGGAGCAGATCAAAATGGAATCAAACCCATCGGGACACTGATGGGCCAGCAAGTTACCATCGAGATGCAACCCTTCATACTGGACTACATGGTAATCCCACTAAAGAAAAAAGAGTATGATGCGATCTTAGGGAGAGGGTGGCTAGTGGCAGCCAAGGCCACCCACAACTGGAAGAAGAACACTCTGTCTATGGAGAATGGAGGAAGGAAGTTTATCATAGACCTTGGGACACAGTTGGTTAGTGAGGAACTGACATCATCTTCGGAATCAGAGGGTGAAGGAGAAGGCGACCTGAAGGACGAAGGACGAGGCTGTAGGGAGCCATTCTCAAACTAGGAGAGTGCTCCGAGGATGAGACGGAGTCATTGAACGGGCTCTTCCACTGGCAGATGGAGGATTACAAAATATTCCAAAGCTACAGGCTTGAAGTAGAGGAACCAGAGAAAGTAACAGAGGAGGTGTACCTGCTGGAATATAGACAATATTGGAAGGGAGACACCCCAAACCTCGGTGACGTAGATAATCCTAAGATCATTCGTGTCAGCAACTATTGGAACCCTGTGTGGAAGGCTGCAACCTTCAAAATATTTATCCTTCTTCTTCTTTTTATGTACGGGAAGGAGACCGTGGTTCCTGTAGAATTTATGGTTCTAGGTCTTTGGATGGCTATTGAAAATAGACTTGCCATCAATGGGTCCAAATTGAAACCCTTCCACGAGAAGCATGTAGGGGACCTGAGAGGCCGAAAGGACACTTGAGAGTCCGGAGGGGGACTCGAGAGGATGGAAGGGGACTCAAGAGGCCGGGCAGGTGACTTGAGAGGCACAGGACCAAAGCGGGAGACTCTCGAGCCAGGAAAACTGAGAAGGATGAAGAGCGATCACAGAGACACGGTACCCAAGCTGAAGACTCTTGACAATTAGATTAGGAAATTGAAAAAATAAAAATAAAAAAAATCAGTGGTCACGGTGGAACCACTGTCGGGGGTCCACCATATGGTGGAACCACTGTCGGGGGGCCACCGTATGGTAGAACCACCACGGGAGACCATCATGCGGTGGGACACCGTATAGTGGAACCACCACAGTCAACCACCCACCGCACGGTGGAACCACCATGGTCGACCACCATGCGGTGGGGCCCATGCGGTGGGACACCGTATGGTGCACGACCATGCGGTGAGACCCCATGTGGTGGGACACCATATGGTGCACCACCATGTGGTGGGACCCCGTATGGTGCACCACCATTGATGGAGGTCACCGACCTAGGGTAGAACTTGGTGGGTATTCATCTACTGTACAACCTTCCCAACCATCGTATGGGAGACCAATCACCGTACGACACCAAGCTTCGGGTGACCCCACTCGTCGTACGACTTAGCCACTGTACGAGTTCACTCCATTGTTCGGTAGATAACCTCTGTATGAGCTTGGGACATTAAAGTCCATAGGCTTGAAGGAGCACGATGACGACAATTTAAAAGAGGCTGAAAGGGAAAATACCATGACACGACAGGGATAAACGATGGTGATGGCACTGAAGAAAAAAAAAAATGACGACCAAATTTAAAATCATTCGATGGAGTTTGGAGCCAGGACATTAAAAAATTAGAGTGGAGAAGAAGGTTTTTGGCCTCTTAAAATATCACAAAAATGATGTGCGCCATGGACTTCTGTGTGGTTCTAAAGGTGGTAAATTGGTGTTAACGGTGGGGGCGCTACCCCTCAACCTTGCCCTGTACTACGGCACCTAGGGTGCTACCCCCGGACCTTGCGAGGGGCGTTGCCCCTCGACCTTGCTGGGACGCTGCCCCAGACCCCCAGTTTATTTGTGAGCTACAATACACTTTTTGAGTTGGGCAATGGCATCAGAGAAGTCACGGTAAGTGTTGGGGTTGTTATGTACTGTGAGAAAGAAGCTTGAAGCTAAGCATTGGCGGGAAAGCCATAAGCCGTAGAGGGAGACAAATTTGGAGGTTATGAACAAACAGAGTTTGAAGGAAGGCATTGCAAGAACGCGAAGTCGTACGACACCAGGGAGTTATTCAGTTTATTAGCCTTTGGGGAGCGTGATGGAGGATTTGAGGCATCTCCTAGACTTTGTGCCAAAAGTTTGTGGCCACTTCCAGGCATGAATGGTATGCTTTGAGGAACTCAGAGTATGTCTCGATTGGATGTGAGGTTGCCTTGGTGGATGCATAGAGGGCTCGGGAGGAGCTGACCACTAGGTTGGAGGCAATAGTAGCATGAGACTTAGCTCAATGTACCAATGAGTTGGATATCAAGAGGGCAACACTGGTGGATATCGAGGACAAATTGGCTAGGGAGACAATATCATTTGAGTAGTAGTTGGTGGAGGCTGAGACTAAAAAGCGTGTTTTGCAGACAAGTTTGATGGCAGCAGAAAAGGGTTTTCAGGCGAGGACGCAACAGGTGTATGAGTTTTGGGCTCGACTGGCATCAGTAGTTCCTATAGTTCTCTACCTTGGTTCTATTTAATGTCATCTCTATTTTGTATTAAGTCGTCCAGAGATGACTTCTTTTCTTAGGGGGGATGATGTTGCCGAGAATAATCATTATGTCATGTTGTCGTATTATGTCATGTTATCGTTGGTAATTATGAGTTATGGCAGTCAGTTAGTCGTCTCGAAGGGCAGTTGGACACGACGGTTGGTTGCACCCCTTCGGGTATTATATATTGCATACCTTCACTTCTTAGTAGGATCATTATAGTCATATCTGGGTGTAATGTTATAAGCACTTGATGTACATGGACTATTGAATTAATACAGAAACTAGTTCTTTAATATATTTCAATTGTGTTTTGTGCATTTGCTTTCTGCGTTTAATCGTTTACCTGTATGTGGCAAATAAGGGTTATCCTGACACACCTCCATAGGCCTTGGCCTCCATCCTAGGTTATCATGGTAGCTTCTCCCGAGCCCCTAACCCCCATCCATGACTCATGCAGACCCAACAAACCTTTCGTGAAGACAAGGTAGTTGGTTTGGCATTCCAAGCCTTCCCACTACATCTTGAGTTTGTACTAGCACTCAACCATGAGGGGGGCACAATTAATCTGGATTAATGTTTTAAAACTCAACCCCAGTTTATTAATTGTTATCACTTATTACTCAACTTCTAAGGGGTTATCCTGGCAGCCACTTTGGGCCCCGATCCCCACTCAGAAGCCACTCTTCCTTATGACACTACACAACCTCCAAACAACTCCAAGGCAAAACACAAAAGCCAATCAACACAGGGAGTTCAAAACAAAATATAAGAAACAACTTGGTTATACAAACCTCCTATCAAGGTTAAACCAATTGGAGGTGTGAAATGGACAACTGGTCTATTCACAAGACAAGACCACAACCAGAACAAAGAAAGTACATCCACAATAAAAACGTAACCAATTATCTTGTACGACAGACTCACATTCAATAACACACTAACATGAATCACGAAAATGACTCTTTACAAATCAAACACCAAAATCCTCTAATCAGAGTAAATACCCAAAAAGATCACTTGCACACTAAACATATCCATATTAAGGAATCATAAAGACCATTCAAAATATAATTAAAAGCTATTATTATCTAATTGTAGCTCTTTTCACTAAATTAATTCCTCCATGATAAGAAAGTCTACAATAGGGAAAACGCAAGAAAAGGGCAAAAATAACATATTCTCAAAGAGATTTGCACAATACCTTGATTAAAAATCCATACCCATGCACATGAAAATTTTCCTTTAAATAAAATTAAACCATTAAATTTCCAATCCAAAAATGGCTAAAACACATTTCATTTGCAATAAAAATATCAGGAAATAAACTGAACAACAAATATTAAAAAAATGAAATTGCAATATTTGTTGGCGGCCTGCAACATTACCCCATGCTGGGGGGGGGGGGGGGGGGGGGACGAGGGGTTTACCTCCCAACCCACAGCGTGGGGTGAGAGGCGCCCACCATGTGGGTTGCCTCCCCCATGGTTATGGGAGGAGGGGTGCCCACAACAGGGGTAGCCTATACCCATAGTTGTGGGAAGAGAGGCGCCCATGACTGTGGGTTGCCTCTCCCCACAACGTGGCGTTTGGCTCCACGCCCCCCTCCCCAGTAAAACCAATTTTTTTTTTTAATTTTAATTTTTTCTAATATCCTTCATCTGTACATTTAAAACAGGGGATATAAATAAAACAAGCCAACAACAAATTAACAAAATTAAATTGTCTTCCTGAAGATTAGTAAAATTTAAAATCTTATTTTCTATCTGGGCCTTTTAAACGAGGAATTTTTAAAATAACTCTCAACACAAGCTGGATATAAACAACAAACCCCAATTTATTTTGCTCCCAAAATTGGGAAAATTGAAACCCCCATTTCCAAATTCACAAAACACAAACAAAAAGAAAGGAATGAACTACATATGAAATGATAACCAGATTCCTCCATCAAATATTTCTTCCCAAATAGAGTGGGAAAGCAGAAAAACAATTGACAAACAAAAAAAACAAGGTTTTAAAATTCCAACCTTCCATTACTTTCCTAGAAGAAAAATTGGAGGAGAGCACCCAATCCTCCCAAAATACCAGAGCTTCTAGCCAAACCCCCATAACCATTAGAGAGGGAAAGATTTCTCCAGAACGAGAAAAAATGCTTCATTTTAAAAACATTTCCAATTATAAAGGATTTTTCACCCAAAAATCTCTTTTAGGGCACAAATTCACTTTCTCATGAAACTTGAGAATCTATTTTTATTAAAAATATTTACATGACATATTTAAAAATTCTATTATTTTTTTAAAACACCAAAAGCCATTAAAATATTTTAATTACTAAAAAGTAAAAATTAACTTTGTACATGAATAAGAAAATTTCTAAAGCCTTTTCCCAAGCCAAGGCTTATTTCTATTCCACCTCCAATCCCATGTCCTCTCATCCTCGTGGGCTCTCGGTTGTGGCTCTTCCTTTTGTTGAATGGATTTCCCACAATATCTCTAAAATTCTCACCAAGAAGGTGTGTGGGGGAAAAAGCGAGACTAGGTTATCATGCCCTAATCCTACCTCTTGTCACACACTACGGAATACGAAAGAGCCTAGAGGTATTGCACAATTGGCTACTTCTTTTTGTGAAAGAGAGAGCCACGGGCTACCTATTAGGGTTTCTATTCCTTTGTTGTAATTGAAAGGTAAGATTATGCAAGTTCAATTCCTAACCCTAAAATGCAAGTATGAGCTAACAACAAGATTACAGAATTGAACTTAAACAATGGAAAGCTGTAAATACAAGGATGAAATAAGAATGCAGATGTGTACCCGGAGTCAAAATCGGACTGAAAATGTGCGGGACGGGGGCGCAGGTGCCACTGTCCTGAAAACTGCACCGGAAACTGTCGTTCTGCACTCTAAAACACTGTCGGGAAGCTGTCTGAAAGCTGTCTGTCCGGAGGACTAGGGCGCCCAGCGCCTCTGTCCTAGGGACCAGGGCGCCCAGCGCCCCTATCCTGGCAGGACCAGAGTGCCCAGCACCCCTGTCCCAGTCTTCTGCTCTGCAATTTGATACAGAGTGTTGTCTCGACCTGTTCTCTCCGGATATGTATCCTACGGCATCGTCCGAGTCCCGAAACCTGCACTTATATCTAAAAAAGGGGTTATGGGCAGCTATATAGGGTTTTTCCTTAGTCAAACCCCTGCTTCGGTGATTTCCACCTCCACGAATAGCCAAGTTGTTTTGTAAAATATATTGTGTGTGTAGACCTAGTGTGTGTGCAAGGTCCTAAAATGCAAGAAAGCAAACTAGAGCAACCTAGAAAGTAAACCCTAATTGCTTGTAAATGATAATGTAAATGCTCTAAATCAAGATGCAAAGTGATATAAAGCATGAATGAAGGATATATTGAAGCTTTATGCAAAGACATGAAAACAACATGAAATCATACCCAACCCTCAAGGGAGAGGTACAAGCCAATCTTCAGTCGGTAATCTCCTATTGTTCCTCAATGTCTTCCAAGCCCTAAATGGATGAATGGAATTGATAAATGCTTGATAGAGGGATGTTGTAAGATGTTGAAGTCTTCAAAGATCTGCTCTTTCACTGCATATGAGGTTCCTGGAAACAAAAATCCGATCCTTTCAAATGAAGAAAGAGAGCTCTTATGTATGAAACCCTAGGTCGCAATTTCGTCTTTTGGCCGACCTAGAGATTGAATATCCCGCCAATTTCTTGGGGTTAAGCTTTATTTTATGATTGGATCGCGCTCCTAAAATTTTGGGAAAAATGTCCGGGACTGTGTGCACTCCGGGCGCCACGGTCCCGACAACTTTTCACCAAATTTTTAGGGCCGTCAGATATGATGATTTTAGAGAGAATCCCGAAGTTACAGGTGATTTCGAGATGTTTTGACCACCGAAATCAAGCCCCCAAGCTCAGAATAGGGCCTAATTAGGGTTTTTGATTAAGTGATGTATTGGAGGAATAAAATGAAAGGGGCACGCTTTAATGAAAGGGCCCGACTTTGTGATGTGGAAGATGATGAAATAGAACCTTTAGACCTAATTAATTTGATTAATTAAGTGCTAAAGGGGAAATGCAACTGCGCCAAGGCGGGTGCTAAACTAGGTGTTAAATTGTACTGCTTTAGCAAGTGCGTACAATTTATGACGTTACATTTAGCCCCCACTTTAGCGGTCATATGAGTACTACGTGCATATGCAAGCTAAAATATAGAAAGTAAACATTATTTGAAAAAGGATATATCCATAAGTTGTCGGACGAAGCCCCCAGCGGTATCTGCAGTACACAGTTAGGAACCGCACCCTACAAAACACACGTTAGATCACAAAAATCACCTAATGCTTACTAAGGAAAGTGATGAAATTTGTGAGTAGCTGTATGCCCCCCCCTGTTTCGACTTGCTTATTAGGGAGGTGAAACAGGGTAGCATGTTTACTTACGACAAATTGTGTAAGAGAGTATTGATGAGGGATGTTCACTGAAAAGGCTTCATCAGAGCACTTTTTGGAACATCTCGAGAGTAGGGGAATGAAAATACGATTCCTACACAACAAACGGTTCGAAAATCGCATCTCCGAAACTCAAGTTATGATGAAATGAGTGAAAGAGGAAAATTAGGGTTTTGAAAGTAAAGGTAAAGGAATGAACGTATATACCTTGAAAGAGACATTTGCATTTGTCACTTTGTTGATTCTGAGTACTGTTCATTGTAGCAGAGCCCACATAGCCATCATCATGCCTTCACGACGACCGGAGCATCCCACGAGGGTTGAGATCCTGCGCCAGGCCGTGATTGACGACGAGCCACTGGACGAGGTGAGTTGACTAAACTTTGACTTTTGATTTTCTGCATTTTGACTTTTCTGTGATCGTTTGCAGGCCCTGAAGGCTGACCCAGGCCCCACCCAGGGCGCCATGGTCCCCCTAGGGCGCCATGGTCCCTGTGGGGCGCCCTGGTCCCCCCAGGGCGCCATGGTCCCTGATAGGGCGCCATGGTTCCCTCAGGGCGCCATGGTCCCTGACAGGGCGCCATGGTCCCAACCAGGGCGCCATGGTCCCTGACAGGGTGCCATGGTCCTTGACAGGGCTTGGCATACGATGTTTGATAGCTTGCATGAGTGATTTTGATGATCGAGTACTGATTACGGTTATGTTTTTGTGTTGCAGGGCCTTCCGTACATGAGAGAGCATACAGCGGGACATATTCTTCGCAGTTTGCGAGATCAGATTTCGCGGCTTACTCAGGCAGAGAGAGACACATTGTTGATAGTAGGATTATGGTATGTGATCCTCATGCCATCCATTCGGTTCCATCCTGCAATGCTGATGGCATTGATGGAGCGATGGGATCCTGACACATGCACATTTCATCTTCCAGCAGGGGAGCTGACGGTTACACTCGAGGATGTGTACCGTATACTTCATCTTCCTATCAGAGGAGCGACTATTACATACGCGACCGATCGGTCAGCGGAGGATCATCAGAGGGAGCAGGTATATTGCATAGGGAGAGTCATGCCGAGCGAGACGAGAGGTCGCATCATGGTCAGCTGGCTCTTACATCCTACAGGGGAGGTACCCCTTCTGAGATGCCTTATGATCGCCATCATAGCACTAGTCGTCTGCCCTAATGGGCGAGGCACGCACATGCATGGAGGTCTCACATGGTGCATCAGAGCGATGGAGAGACACAAGAGAGTGTATGCTTGGGGTCAGAGTATGCTTGCACATCTCTATCACGACCTTGACGAGTATGTATTTGGACAGGGTTGCAGTTTGATGACATGCACACTTCTGCAGGTATGGATTTTAGAGCACTTCACATGCACCAGGCCTGTTGGCTTTCCACTGAGTACGGCTAGTGAGCGACCTAGGGTGTTTGCTTATCCACTTACCAGTGAGTGGAGGTTTGGAGATTTGTTATATTGGAGAGTGATTTTTGATAGACTGACAGCCGAGGTGACAGTGTGGAGACCTTACCTGCGGATGCACAGATGGGATGGGATGGAGAGACAGTTAGCATGCTTACAGAGGAACCGCCTACTGTAGGGACGATATTCACACATCATAGTCCCTTTCTACTTTGACCGAGTACGGAGGCAGTTCGAGCTAGAGCAGTGTGTTCCAGCCGATGTGCCCATCTATACTCGACACTCACGGGTCCTTCCCAGACCTAGAGCAATAGCGAGACCGATGATAGATGACATCGAGACTATAGATATAGAGGGATCTGATCAGGATGTAGTCACTAATTATTCTGCAGAGCCTGGAGCACAGCGCAAGTATGTCTCATGGTTTATGAGATCATATCCAGGTCCTATTTTTCCACCAGATCACCCGACAGGCCATCCAGGCCCATGGAGACATGGAGACCGAGATGAGGACCAGGGATCCAGGTCAGAGGAGCCATAGGAGGGAGAGGGTCATGAGGAGGCGGGAGATCCTAATCCACCTACAGGCGATCAGCCCAGCGCCGAGGAGGAGGAGGACACAGATGGAGATGAGGACGAGGAGGAGAGAACTGATGATGAGGAGGAGTTAGATGCAGATGAGGATGAGGATGCAGATGAGGATAGAGATGATGAGGAGGAGTCAGATGCAGCTCCTCACCATTCAGGGGATGATACCATAGCTCTGGATCCTCCTCTTATTCCCCAACAGGGGGAACATGAGGCGATACGGAGACCTATTCCTAGTACCGCCCAGCCTACACCCATCGTGCATAGATTAGTCGAGCGAGGGGAGCCTAGTAGATCCCAATCACAGATGCTACCGTATCATGATCCCTACTGGCGTGAGGGAGACCCAGGTATAGTAGGTTTAAATTGATTATTAATGTTTTGATGATATAGAATGGTACTAATACAAAAATCTATTCTACTGCCACAGCTAATGTGCAGGAGTGGCGTTCCTTGATTCAGCAGGCAGTGACAGACATTTCCACGATAGCACAGATCCCCAGTTCCTCAGAGATTGCCTATAGGCCTCAGGGGAACGCGGGTCGGCACGAGGACTTGTTTTCCCCATTCCGAGTTTAGGTAGACATATGGAGGGAGAGAGAGAGAGTCCTATCAGAGGACCTTTAGCGGGTGCGGCGAGATCTAGCAGTAGCTCAGGCCGAGGCTACCACCTATCGCGCGATCCTTATGGATAGGGATCGTAGGAGTTCCTCTCGGAGTCACTTGCGGTCTGTATCGCGCTACACACCCATGGGTCCACCTTCACGGCCAGATCAGGAGGGAGCCTCCAGTCGACACTCTCCAGCCACTAGTCCTAGGGATAGGAGATGATTTTATGATGTAGGAGAGGTCACATTTTGGATGTATAGTGACCTATATTTGTATACGATCCACATATATATATGTATATATACATGCTTCTCTTTTGTCTCAAATGTGTTATCTTTAATGCTTACAACAATGTATATTTTGCTTTGATTAAATCTAATACATTTGGTAAATGTACATGTATGTTCAGAATTTAATTTCCATATGATTGATTTCTCAATGCACTATGATTAAATTGATACATGTGTGACTTAATTAAATATTTAATCAAGTACTACATTGATGATAGGGAAGAAATATGCATTAAGTCTAAGAATCATATAACTAACGTGATTTAATTTTGAACTTAAACACAACATGATACGATTCTACTTAACACATAAAGACACTGTATAATATGCTAGCATAATGGAAATGTAAATCTTTTACAACTTACATAAATGAATTCAAGACAAACCATGAAGTAAAGAAACACACTTGTCAAGAACGAAGCAATATAGATTAAACATCATAACATTTAATTCTATTTTGCTCTAATTAGGAGATACTAACATATTACCCAATGTTGAAGAACTGAAAAGGAGATAAATAAGGAATGAAGAATTAAGCATAATATCTACGCAAGTGCATAGCATTTATAGGTTCTTTAAGAGGCGTACCGTCTACATCCGCTATTTTGTAAGCACCTGATCCATAATCCTCAATAACGATGTATGGTCCAAGCCAATTAGGACTGAATTTTCCCTTTTCTATAGGTAAGGAATTCACATTGCGCTGATTCTCATAGAGGACTAAGTCACCTACTGAGAAGGAACGTTGAATAACCTTATCATTATAGCTTCGTTGTAGAGTTTTGTGATACACTTGAATATGCTCAAGAGCATTTATACGCTGTTCATCAAGCATCTCAAGCTGTTGAAGTCGTTGTTCTCTATAAGAGTCATCATCTACTATACCTTTGAGAGAAATCCTAGGTGATGGAATCTCTAACTCTAAAGGCATAATAGTGTCAGCACCATAAACAAGATTATAAGGAGTAGTTCCTGTGGCAATTCGTACACTCGTTCGGTAAGCCCAAAGAGCATAGATTAGCTGGTTACTCCAATCCTTACCATGCTTATTCACGGTTTTGCGAAGAATTTGTTCAATTATCTTATTGGATGATTCGGCTTGACCATTTGACTGAGGATAGTATGGTGTAGAAAATTGATGTTTGATATGATACTTCTCGAGGAATTTCTTCACGTCCCTGTTCTTAAATGATGTCCCATTATCTGAGATTATAGTAGAAGGTATCCCGAATCGAGAAATGATGTTTTCTAGAAGAAATTGTCAAATCACTTCAGCAGTGGTAGAGCGAAGGGGAATAGCTTCTACCCACTTCGTAAAGTAATCTGTTGTAGTTATAATGAAGGTGTGTCCTTGAGATGGAGGAGAGATTTTACCAATAAGATCCAAACCCCATGCGGAAAAAGGCCAAGAAGCTACTTGAGAACGGAGTTCTTGGGCAGGAGCATGAATTAGATTATTATGTTGTTGACATTGATGACATTTCTTAACAAATGAAAAAGAATCCTTCTGCATAGTTTGCCAATAGTATCCCATATGAAGCAATCTATGAACCAAGGATTTGCCTCCAAAATGCCCCCCACAGGCACCTAAATGCGCCTCTTCAAGAGCAACGGGGATTTCTGATTTGTTAAGATAGCGAAGGAGAAGACCATCATAACCCCTTCGGTAAAGGACATTAGAAAGAATGATATATCTAGCAGACAACTTGCGGATTCTAGCCCTAGTGTTTCTATTAGCAGAATCAGGAAAAGTACCATCGATCAAATATCTTACGATATGCGAGTACCATTCATCTGAGTCTATAAAGTCACAACATGTTACCATAGTAGGATCATCTACAATAGCTGGAGAAATAAGGTTGTGAATAACAAATTTAAGATCAACCACTGGGTCCTCTAAAGATACAAGAGAAGCCACACATGCCATTGCATCTGCATGTCGATTATCTTTTTGAGGAACAGGTTCCATGGTATAAGAATCAAATTTTTGTAATAAAGAGATGGCAAGATCTTTATATTGTGATAATTTGTCCTGTTTTGCTTGATATATTCCTGTTACTTGTCTTATAATCAATTGCGAATCTCCATAGATATGTATGTGTTTTATGTTTAGAGCTAAGGCTGCTTTTATTCCCGCTATAAGAGCCTCATACTCAGCAATGTTATTGGTACACAGGAAATTTAGACGATAGGATAAGGGAATGGGTTTCTTTGTAGGAGAAATCAGAACAACACCTGCCCCCGATCCCGTACGACACTTAGAGCCATCAAAGTATAACTCCCAAGTTTCATCTTTCTCTATAGAAAGAATGAAGTCGTCAGGAAAAGACTCAGGGTTAGGGAAGGAGAAAGGTGAAGGGGCCTCAGCTAGGTGATTGGTCAACGCTTGCCCTTTAATTGCTCTTTGTGAAACAAATTTAAGGTCAAATTCAGTTAACATCATAACCCACTTAGCTAGGCGTCCTGATAAATCAGTTTTAGAGAAAAGATGCTTCAACGGATCAAACTTTACCATGACGTGGACTTCTGAGTTTAAGAGATAATGTCTCAATTTCTGAGTCGCAAACACCAAGGCCAAGCATTGTCTTTCTATCG